>NC_063439.1:9255569-9482895 GCF_020379485.1 Brassica napus
TTTTGTTGATAGGTGATAATCTTTAAAATTTTTGATCAATAGTTGTATATTTTAAATAAAATTCTCAAAATTCTATTTTTGGAAAGTTTCATTTTTGTGAATATAGTGTGGATTTGGGGTTTTGATTTAGAAATTAGGATAACAAAATTTTTGTTGATAGATGGAGTATTCTTTTAGATTTTTTTGATCAATAGTTGTATTTTTTAAATATAATTCTCAAAAGTTCTATTTTAGGAATTTTCATTTTGGTGAATAATAGTGTGTATTTGGGTTTTGATTTAGAAATTAGGATAACAAGATTGTTTGTTGAATGATGGAGTATTTTTTTAGATTTTTTGATCAATAGTTGTATTTTTAAAATATAATTCTCAAAATTTCTATTTTAGGAAAGTTTTCATTTTGGTAAAATATTGTAGATTTGGGGTTGTGATTTAGAAATTAGGATAACAAATATTTTTTGTTGATAGATGAGTATTTTTTAGATTTTTTGATCAATAGTTGTATTTTAAATAAATTCTCAAAACTTCTATTTTTAGAAAGTTTTCATTTTTATGAATAATTGTATAGTTGGGGTTGTGATTTAGAATTTAGGATACAAGAATTTTTGTTGATAGATGAGTATTCTTTGAGATTTTTGATCAATAGTTGTATTTTTTAAATAAATTCTCAAAAATTCTATTTAGGAAGTTTTATTTTTATTTGGAAATATTGTAGATTTGGGGTTTGATTTAAAATTAGGAACAACAAGAATTTTGTTGATAGATGATATTTTTTTAAATTTTTTGATCAATAGGTTGTATTTTATATAAAATTCTCAAAAATTCTATTTTTGGAAAGTTTCATTTTGTGAATAATAGTGTGGATTTGGGGTTTTGATTAGAAATTAGGATAACAGAATTGTTGTTGATAGATGGAGTATCTTTTACATTTTTTGATCAATAGTTGTATTTTTAAAATATAATTCTCAAAAGTTCTATTTTAGGAAAGTTTTCATTTTGATGAATAATAGTGTGGATTTGGGGTTTTGATTTAGAAATTAGGATAACAAGAATTGTGTTGATAGATGGAGTATTCTTTTAGATTTTTTGATCAATAGTTGTATTTTTAAATATAATTCTCAAAAGTTCTATTTTTAGGAAAGTTTTCATTGTCTATAGAAAATGTAGATTTGGGGTTGTGATTTAGAAATTAGGATAACAACAATATTTTTTGTTGATGTATGAGTATTCTTTTAGATTTTTTGATCAATAGGTTGTATTTTTAGATAAAATTCTCAAAACTTTTATTTTTAAAAGTTTTCATTTTATTGAGAATATTGTAGATTTAGGGTTTGATTTAGAAATTAGGATAACAAGAATTTTGTTGATAGATGAGTATTCTTTTGATTTTTTTGATCAATAGTTGTATTTTTAAGATAAATTCTCAAAAAATCTATTTTAGGAAAGTTTTTTTTTATTTGGAAATATTGTAGATTTGGGGTTCAGATTAAAAATTAGAACAACAAGAATTTTTGTTGATAGTATGAGCATTTTTTAAAAGTTTTGATCAATAGGTTGTATATTTTTATATAAAATTCTCAAAATTCTATTTTGGAAAGTTTCATTTTTGTGAATAATAGTGTGATTTGGGGTTTTGATTTAGAAATTAGGATAACAAGAATTGTTTGTTGATAGATGGAGTATTCTTTTACATTTTTGATGAATAGTTGTATTTTTTAAATATAATTCTCAAAATTCTATTTTAGGAAAGTTTTCATTTTTGAATAATAGTGTGGATTGGGGTTTTGATTTAGAAATTAGGATAACAAGAATTGTTTGTTGATAGATGGAGTATTCTTTTAGATTTTTTGATCAATAGTTGTATTTTTTAATATAATTCTCAAAATTCTATTTTAGGAAAGTTTTCATTTTCTATAGAAATATTGTAGATTTGGGTTTGTGATTTAGAAATTAGGATAACAATATTTTTGTTGATATATGAGTATTTTTTAAGATTTTTTGATCAATAGGTTGTTATTTAGATAAAATTCTCAAAACTTCTATTTTTAGAAAGTTTTCATTTTTATTGAGAAATATTGTAGAGTTGGGGTTGTGATTTAGAATTTAGGATAACAAGAAATTTTGTTGATAGATGAGTATTCTTTGAGATTTTTGATCAATAGTTGTATTTTTAGATATAATTCTCAAAAAATCTATTTTAGGAAAGTTTTATTTTTATTGGAAATATTGTAGATTTGGGGTTCAGATTAAAAATTAGAACAACAGAATTTTTGTTGATAGGTGAGATTCTTTTAAAAGTTTTTGATCAATAGGTTGTATATTTTATATAAATTCTCAAAAATTCTATTTTTAGAAAGTTTTCATTTTTGAGATAATAGTGTGGATTTGGGGTTTTGATTTAGAAATTAGGATAACAAGATGTTTGTTGATAGATGGAGTATTCTTTTACATTTTTTGATAATAGTTGTATTTTTTAAATATAATTCTCAAAAGTTCTATTTTAGGAAAGTTTTCATTTTGGTGAATAATAGTGTGGATTTGGGGTTTTGATTTAGAAATTAGGATAACAAGAATGTTTGTTTAATGATGGAGTATTCTTTTAGTTTTTTGATCAATAGTTGTTATTTTAAATATAATTCTCAAAAGTTCTATTTTAGGAAAGTTTTCATTGTCTATAGAAATATTGTAGATTTGGGGTTGTGATTTAGAAATTAGGATAACAATATTTTTTGTTGATATATGAGTATTTGTTTAGATTTTTTGATCAATAGTTTATTTTTAGATAAAATTCTCAAAACTTTCTATTTTAGAAAGTTTTCATTTTTATTGAGAAATATTGTAGATTTAGGGTTGTGATTTAGAATTTAGGATAACAAGAAATTTTGTTGATAGATGAGTATTCTTTGAGGATTTTTGATCAATAGTTGTATTTTTAAATAAAATTCTCAAAAATCTATTTTAGGAAAGTTTTATTTTTATTGGAAATATTGTAGATTTGGGGTTCAGATTAAAAATTTAGAACAACAAGAATTTTTGTTGATAGGTGAGCATTTTTTAAAAGTTTTGATCAATAGGTTGTATATTTTAAATAAAATTCTCAAAAATTCTATTTTGGAAAGTTTCATTTTTGTGAATAATAGTGTGGATTTGGGGTTTTGATTTAGAAATTAGGATAACAGAATTTTTTGTTGATAGATGGAGTATTCTTTAACATTTTTGATGAATAGTTGTATTTTTAAATATAATTCTCAAAATTCTATTTTAGGAAAGTTTTCCATTTTGATGAATAATAGTGTGGATTTGGGTTTTGATTTAGAAATTAGGATAACAAGAATTGTTTGTTGAAAGATGGAGTATTCTTTTAGATTTTTTGATCAATAGTTGTATTTTTTAAATATAATTCTCAAAATTTCTATTTTAGGAAAGTTTTCATTTTCTATAGAAATATTGTAGATTTGGGGTTGTGATTTAGAAATTAGGATAACATTATTTTTTGTTGATATATGAGTATTTTTTTAGATTTTTTGATCAATAGGTTGTATATTTTAGATAAAATTCTCAAAAATTCTATTTTAGAAAGTTTTCATTTTTATTGAGAAATATTGTAGATTTAGGGTTGTGATTTAGAATTTAGGATAACAAGAAATTTTGTTGATAGATGAGTATTCTTTGAGGATTTTTGATCAATAAGTTGTATTTTTAAGATAAAATTCTCAAAAAATCTATTTTAGGAAAGTTTTATTTTTATTTGGAAATATTGTAGATTTGGGGTTCAGATTAAAAATATTAGAACAACAAGAATTTTTGTTGATAGGTGAGCATTTTTTTAAAAGTTTTGATCAATAGGTTGTATATTTATATAAAATTCTCAAAAATTCTATTTTTGGAAAGTTTTCATTTTTGTGAATAATAGTGTGGATTTGGGGTTTTGATTTAGAAATTAGGATAACAAGAATTGTTTGTTGATAGATGGAGTATTCTTTTACATTTTTTGATGAATAGTTGTATTTTAAAATATAATTCTCAAAAGTTCTATTTTAGGAAAGTTTCAATTTTGTGAATAATAGTGTGGATTTGGGGTTTTGATTTAGAAATTAGGATAACAAGAATTGTTTGTTGAAAGATGGAGTATTCTTTTAGATTTTTTGATCAATAGTTGTATTTTTTAAATATAATTCTCAAAAGTTCTATTTTAGGAAAGTTTTCATTGTCTATAGAAATATTGTAGATTTGGGTTGTGATTTAGAAATTAGGATAACAATATTTTTTGTTGATGTATGAGTATTTGTTTAGATTTTTTGATCAATAGGTTGTATTTTAGATAAATTCTCAAAACTTCTATTTTTAGAAAGTTTTCATTTTTATTGAAATATTGTAGATTTAGGGTTGTGATTTAGAATTTAGGATAACAAGAAATTTTGTTGATAGATGAGTATTCTTTGAGGATTTTTGATCAATAAGTTGTATTTTTAAGATAAAATTCTCAAAAAATCTATTTTAGGAAAGTTTTATTTTTATTTGGAAATATTGTAGATTTGGGGTTCAGATTAAAAATATTAGAACAACAAGAATTTTTGTGATAGGTGAGCATTTTTATAAAAGTTTTGATTAATAGGTTGTATATTTTATATAAAATTCTCAAAAATTCTATTTTGGAAAGTTTCATTTTTGTGAATAATAGTGTGGATTTGGGGTTTTGATTTAGAAATTAGGATAACAAGAATTGTTTGTTGATAGATGGAGTATTCTTTTACATTTTTTTATGAATAGTTGTATTTTTAAATATAATTCTCAAAAGTTCTATTTTAGGAAAGTTTCCATTTTGATGAATAATAGTGTGGATTTGGGGTTTTGATTTAGAAATTAGGATAACAAGAATTGTTTGTTAATGATGGAGTATTCTTTTAGATTTTTACAATAGTTGTATTTTTAAAATATAATTATCAAAAGTTCTATTTTAGGAAAGTTTTCATTGTCTATAGAAATATTGTAGATTTGGGGTTGTGATTTAGAAATTAGGATAACAATATTTTTTGTTGATATATGAGTATTTGTTTAGATTTTTGGATCAATAGGTTGTTTATTTAGATAAAATTCTCAAAACTTCTATTTTTAGAAAGTTTTCATTTTTATTGAGAAATATTGTAGAGTTAGGGTTGGGATTTAGAATTTAGGATAACAAGAAATTTTGTTGATAGATGAGTATTCTTTGAGGATTTTTGATCAATAAGTTGTATTTTTAAGATAAATTCTCAAAAATCTATTTTAGGAAAGTTTTATTTTTATTGGAAATATTGTAGATTTGGGGTTCAGATTAAAAATATTAGAACAACAAGAATTTTTGTTGATAGGTGAGCATTCTTTTAAAAGTTTTGATCAATAGGTTGTATATTTTATATAAAATTCTCAAAAATTCTATTTTGGAAAGTTTTCATTTTTGTGAATAATAGTGTGGATTTGGGGTTTTGATTTAGAAATTAGGATAACAAGAATTGTTTGTTGATAGATGGAGTATTCTTTTACATTTTTTGATGAATAGTTGTATTTTTTAAAATATAATTCTCAAAAGTTCTATTTTAGAAAAAAAATTTTTTGGTGAATAATAGTGTGGATTTGGGGTTTTGATTTAGAAATTAGGATAACAAGAATTGTTTGTTTACAGATGGAGTATTCTTTTAGATTTTTTGATCAATAGTTGTATTTTTTAAATATAATTATCAAAAGTTCTATTTTAGGAAAGTTTTCATTGTATATAGAAATATTGTAGATTTGGGGTTGTGATTTAGAAATTAGGATAAAAATATTTTTTTGATGTATGAGTATTTTTTAGATTTTTTTTATCAATAGGTTGTATATTTAGATAAAATTCTCAAAACTTCTATTTTTAGAAAGTTTTCATTTTTATTGAGAAATATTGTAGATTAAAGGTTGTGATTTAGAATTTAGGATAACAAGAAATTTTGTTGATAGATGAGTATTCTTTGGATTTTTGATCAATAAGTTGTATTTTTATGATAAAATTCTCAAAAATGTTATTTAGGAAAGTTTTATTTTATTGGGAAATATTGTAGATTTGGGGTTCAGATTAAAATATTAGAACAACAAGAATTTTTGTTGATAGGTGAGCATTCTTTTAAAGTTTTGATCAATAGGTTGTATATTTTAGATAAAATTCTCAAAAATTCTATTTTTGGAAAGTTTTCATTTTTGTGAATAATAGTGTGGAATTGGGGTTTTGATTTATGAAATTAGGATAACAAGAATTGTTTGTTGATAGATGGAGTATTCTTTTATATTTTTTGATGAATAGTTGTATTTTTTAAATATAATTCTCAAAAGTTATTTTTAGAAAAGTTTTCATTTTGGTGAATAATAGTGTGGATTTGGGGTTTTGATTTAGAAATTAGGATAACAAGAATTGTTTGTTGATAGATGGAGTATTCTTTTAGATTTTTTGATCAATAGTTGTATTTTTTAAATATAATTCTCAAAATTTCTATTTTAGGAAAGTTTCATTGTATATAGAAATATTGTAGATTTGGGGTTGTGATTTAGAAATTAGGATAACATTATTTTTTTTTGATATATGAGTATTTTTTTAGATTTTTTGATCAATAGGTTGTATATTTTAGATAAAATTCTCAAAACTTCTATTTTTAGAAAGTTTTCATTTTTATTGAGAAATATTGTAGATTAAGGGTTGTGATTTAGAATTTAGGATAACAAGAAATTTTGTTGATAGATGAGTATTCTTTGAGGATTTTTGATCAATAAGTTGTATTTTTAAGATAAAATTCTCAAAAATTTATTTTAGGAAAGTTTTATTTTTATTGGGAAATATTGTAGATTTGGGGTTCAGATTAAAAATATTAGAACAACAAGAATTTTTGTTAATAGGTGAGCATTCTTTTAAAAGTTTTGATCAATAGGTTGTATATTTTATATAAAATTCTCAAAAATTCTATTTTTGGAAAGTTTTCATTTTTGTGAATAATAGTGTGGAATTGGGGTTTTGATTTAGAAATTAGGATAACAAGAATTGTTTTGTTGATAGATGGAGTATTCTTTTACATTTTTTGATGAATAGTTGTATTTTTTAAAATATAATTCTCAAAAGTTATATTTTAGAAAATTTTCTTTTTGTGAATAATAGTGTGGATTTGGGGTTTTGATTTAGAAATTAGGATAACAAGAATTGTTTGTTTACAGATGGAGTATTCTTTTAGATTTTTTGATCAATAGTTGTATTTTTTAAATATAATTATCAAAAGTTCTATTTTAGGAAAGTTTTCATTGTATATAGAAATATTGTAGATTTGGGGTTGTGGTTTAGAAATTAGGATAAAATATATTTTTTTGATGTATGAGTATTTTTAGATTTTTTTTATCAATAGGTTGTATATTTTAGATAAAATTCTCAAAACTTCTATTTTTAGAAAGTTTTCATTTTTATTGAGAAATATTGTAGATTTAGGTTGTGATTTAGAATTTAGGATAACAAGAAATTTTGTTGATAGATGAGTATTCTTTGAGGTTTTTTGATCAATAGGTTGTATATTTTAGATGAATTTTCAAAACTTCTATTTTTGAAAGTTTTCATTTTTATTGAGAAATATTGTAGAGTTAGAGTTGTGATTTAGAATTTAGGATAACAAGAAATTTTGTTGATAGATGAGTATTCCTTGTGGACTTTTGATCAATAAGTTGTATTTTTAAGATAAAATTCTCAAAAGTGTTATTTAGGAAAGTTTTATTTTTATTGGGAAATATTGTAGATTTGGGGTTCAGATTAAAAATATTAGAACAACAAGAATTTTTGTTGATAGGTGAGCATTCTTTTAAAAGTTTTGATCAATAGGTTGTATATTTTATATAAAATTCACAAAATTCTATTTTTGGAAAGTTTCATTTTTGTGAATAATAGTGTGGATTTGGGGTTTTGATTTAGAAATTACGATAACAAAAATTATTTGTTGATAGATGGAGTATTCTTTTACATTTTTGATGAATAGTTATATTTTTTAAATATAATTATCAAAAGTTCTATTTTAGGAAAGTTTTCATTTAGGTGAATAATAGTGTGTATTTGGGGTTTTGATTTAGAAATTAGGATAACAAGAATTGTTTGTTTAATGATGGAGTATTCTTTTAGATTTTTTGACAATAATTGTATTTTTAAATATAATTATCAAAAGTTCTATTTTAGGAAAGTTTTCATTGTCTATAGAAATATTGTAGATTTGGAGTTGTGATTTAGAAATTAGGATAACAATATTTTTTGTTGATGTATGAGTATTTGTTTAGATTTTTTGATCAATAGGTTATATTTTAGATAAAATTCTCAAAACTTCTATTTTTAAAAGTTTTCATTTTATTGAGAAATATTGTAGAGTTAGGGTTGTGATTTAGAATTTAGGATAACAAGAAATTTTTTGATAGATGAGTATTCTTTGAGGATTTTTGATCAATAAGTTGTATTTTTAAGATAAAATTCTCAAAAATCTATTTTAGGAAGTTTTATTTTTATTTGGAAATATTGTAGATTTGGGGTTCAGATTAAAAATATTAGAACAACAAGAATTTTTGTTGATAGGTGAGCATTTTTTTAAAAGTTTTGATCACTAGGTTGTATATTTTATATAAAATTCTCAAAATTCTATTTTTGGAAAGTTTCATTTTTGTGAATAATAGTGTGGATTTGGGGTTTTGATTTAGAAATTAGGATAACAAGAATTGTTTGTTGATAGATGGAGTATTCTTTTACATTTTTTGATGAATAGTTGTATTTTTAAAATATAATTCTCAAAAGTTCTATTTTAGGAAAGTTTCCATTTTGATGAATAATAGTGTGGATTTGGGGTTTTGATTTAGAAATTAGGATAACAAGAATTGTTTGTTGAAAGATGGAGTATTCTTTTAGATTTTTTGATCAATAGTTGTATTTTTTAAATATAATTCTCAAAAGTTCTATTTTAGAAAAGTTTTCATTGTCTATAGAAATATTGTAGATTTGGGGTTGTGATTTAGAAATTAGGATAACAATATTTTTTGTTGATATATGAGTATTTTTTTAAGATTTTTGATCAATAGGTTGTATATTTTAGATAAAATTCTCAAAACTTCTATTTTTAGAAAGTTTTCATTTTTATTGAGAAATATTGTAGATTTAGGGTTGTGATTTAGAATTTAGGATAACAAGAAATTTTGTTGATAGATGAGTATTCTTTGAGGATTTTTGATCAATAAGTTGTATTTTTAAGATAAAATTCTCAAAAAATCTATTTTAGGAAAGTTTTATTTTTAATTGGAAATATTGTAGATTTGGGGTTCAGATTAAAAATATTAGAACAACAAGAATTTTTGTTAATAGGTGAGCATTCTTTTAAAAGTTTTGATCAATAGGTTGTATATTTTATATAAAATTCTCAAAAATTCTATTTTTGGAAAGTTTTCATTTTTGTGAATAATAGTGTGGATTTGGGGTTTTGATTTAGAAATTAGGATAACAAGAATTGTTTGTTGATAGATGGAGTATTCTTTTACATTTTTTGATGAATAGTTGTATTTTTTTAAATATAATTCTCAAAAGTTATATTTTAGAAAAATTTTCTTTTTGGTGAATAATAGTGTGGATTTGGGGTTTTGATATAGAAATTAGGATAACAAGAATTGTTTGTTTACAGATGGAGTATTCTTTTAGATTTTTTGATCAATAGTTGTATTTTTTAAATATAATTATCAAAAGTTCTATTTTAGGAAAGTTTTCATTGTATATAGAAATATTGTAGATTTGGGGTTGTGGTTTAGAAATTAGGATAAAAATATATTTTTTTGATGTATGAGTATTTTTTTAGATTTTTTTTATCAATAGGTTGTATATTTTAGATAAAATTCTCAAAACTTCTATTTTTAGAAAGTTTTCATTTTTATTGAGAAATATTGTAGATTTAAGGTTGTGATTTAGAATTTAGGATAACAAGAAATTTTGTTGATAGATGAGTATTCTTTGAGGTTTTTTGATCAATAGGTTGTATATTTTAGATGAAATTTTCAAAACTTCTATTTTTTGAAAGTTTTCATTTTTATTGAGAAATATTGTAGAGTTAGAGTTGTGATTTAGAATTTAGGATAACAAGAAATTTTGTTGATAGATGAGTATTCCTTGTGGACTTTTGATCAATAAGTTGTATTTTTAAGATAAAATTCTCAAAAGTGTTATTTAGGAAAGTTTTATTTTTATTGGGAAATATTGTAGATTTGGGGTTCAGATTAAAAATATTAGAACAACAAGAATTTTTGTTGATAGGTGAGAATTCTTTTAAAAGTTTTGATCAATAGGTTGTATATTTTATATAAAATTCACAAAAATTCTATTTTTGGAAAGTTTCATTTTTGTGAATAATAGTGTGGATTTGGGGTTTTGATTTAGAAATTACGATAACAAAAATTATTTGTTGATAGATGGAGTATTCTTTTACATTTTTTGATGAATAGTTGTATTTTTTAAATATAATTATCAAAAGTTCTATTTTAGGAAAGTTTTCATTTAGGTGAATAATAGTGTGTATTTGGGGTTTTGATTTAGAAATTAGGATAACAAGAATTGTTTGTTTAATGATGGAGTATTATTTTAGATTTTTGACAAATAATTGTAATTTTAAAATATAATTATCAAAAGTTCTATTTTAGGAAAGTTTTCATTGTCTATAGAAATATTGTAGATTTGGAGTTGTGATTTAGAAATTAGGATAACAATTTTTTTGTTGATATATGAGTATTTGTTTAGATTTTTTGATCAATAGGTTATATTTTAGATAAAATTCTCAAAACTTCTATTTTTAGAAAGTTTTCATTTTTATTGAGAAATATTGTAGAGTTAGGGTTGTGATTTAGAATTTAGGATAACAAGAAATTTTGTTGAGAGATGAGTATTCTTTGAGGATTTTTGATCAATAAGTTGTATTTTTAAGATAAAATTCTCAAAAAATCTATTTTAGGAACGTTTTATTTTTATTTGGAAATATTGTAGATTTGGGGTTCAGATTAAAAGTATTAGAACAACAAGAATTTTTGTTGATAGGTGATCATTTTTTAAAAAGTTTTGATCACTAGGTTGTATATTTTATATAAAATTCTCAAAAATTCTATTTTTGGAAAGTTTCATTTTTGTGAATAATAGTGTGGATTTGGGGTTTTGATTTAGAAATTAGGATAAAAGAATTGTTTGTTGATAGATGGAGTATTCTTTTACATTTTTTGATGAATAGTTGTATTTTTAAAATATAATTCTCAAAAGTTCTATTTTAGGAAAGTTTCCATTTTGATGAATAATAGTGTGGATTTGGGGTTTTGATTTAGAAATTAGGATAACAAGAATTGTTTGTTGAAAGATGGAGTATTCTTTTAGATTTTTTGATCAATAGTTGTATTTTTTAAATATAATTCTCAAAAGTTCTATTTTAGGAAAGTTTTCATTGTCTATAGAAATATTGTAGATTTGGAGTTGTGATTTAGAAATTAGGATAACAATATTTTTTGTTGATGTATGAGTATTTGTTTAGATTTTTTGATCAATAGGTTATAGTTTAGATAAAATTCTCAAAACTTTTATTTTTAAAAAGTTTTCATTTTTATTGAGAAATATTGTAGAGTTAGGGTTGTGATTTAGAAATTAGGATAACAAGAAATTTTGTTGATAGATGAGTATTCTTTGAGGATTTTTGATCAATAAGTTGTATTTTTAAGATAAAATTCTCAAAAAATCTATTTTAGGAAAGTTTTATTTTTATTTGGAAATATTGTAGATTTGGGGTTCAGATTAAAAATATTAGAACAACAAGAATTTTTGTTGATAGGTGAGCATTTTTATAAAAGTTTTGATTAATAGGTTGTATATTTTATATAAAATTCTCAAAAATTCTATTTCTGGAAAGTTTCATTTTTGTGAATAATAGTGTGGATTTGGGGTTTTGATTTAGAAATTAGGATAACAAGAATTGTTTGTTGATAGATGGAGTATTCTTTTACATTTTTTGATGAATAGTTGTATTTTTAAAATATAATTCTCAAAAGTTCTATTTTAGGAAAGTTTCCATTTTGTTGAATAATAGTGTGGATTTGGGGTTTTGATTTAGAAATTAGGATAACAAGAATTGTTTGTTGATAGATGGAGTATTCTTTTAGATTTTTTGATCAATAGTTGTATTTTTAAATATAATTATCAAAATTCTACTTTAGGAAAGTTTTCATTGTCTATAGAAATATTGTAGATTTGGGGTTGTGATTTAGAAATTAGGATAACAATATTTTTTGTTGATATATGAGTATTTGTTTAGATTTTTGGATCAATAGGTTGTTTATCTTAGATAAAATTCTCAAAACTTCTATTTTTAGAAAGTTTTCATTTTTATTGAGAAATATTGTAGAGTTAGGGTTGTGATTTAGAATTTAGGATAACAAGAAATTTTGTTGATAGATGAGTATTCTTTGAGGATTTTTGATCAATAAGTTGTATTTTTAAGATAAAATTCTCAAAAAATCTATTTTAGGAAAGTTTTATTTTTAATTGGAAATATTGTAGATTTGGGGTTCAGATTAAAAATATTAGAACAACAAGAATTTTTGTTAATAGGTGAGCATTCTTTTAAAAGTTTTGATCAATAGGTTGTATATTTTATATAAAATTCTCAAAAATTTTATTTTTAGAAAGTTTTCATTTTTGAGAATAATAGTGTGGATTTGGGGTTTTGATTTAGAAATTACGATAACAAAAATTATTTGTTGATAGATGGAGTATTCTTTTACATTTTTTGATGAATAGTTGTATTTTTTAAATATAATTATCAAAAGTTCTATTTTAGGAAAGTTTTCATTTTGGTGAATAATAGTGTGGATTTGGGGTTTTGATTTAGAAATTAGGATAACAAGAATTGTTTGTTTAATGATGGAGTATTCTTTTAGATTTTTTGATCAATAGTTGTTATTTTTAATATAATTATCAAAAGTTCTATCTTAGGAAAGTTTTCATTGTCTATAGAAATATTGTAGATTTGGAGTTGTGATTTAGAAATTAGGATAACAATATTTTTTGTTGATATATGAGTTTGTTTAGATTTTTTGATCAATAGGTTATATTTTAGATAAAATTCTCAAAACTTCTATTTTTAGAAAGTTTTCATTTTTATTGAGAAATATTGTAGAGTTAGGGTTGTGATTTAGAATTTAGGATAACAAGAAATTTTGTTGAGAGATGAGTATTCTTTGAGGATTTTTGATCAATAAGTTGTATTTTAAAGATAAAATTCTCAAAAATCTATTTTAGGAACGTTTTATTTTTATTTGGAAATATTGTAGATTTGGGGTTCAGATTAAAAATATTAGAACAACAAGAATTTTTGTTGATAGGTGAGCATTTTTTAAAAAGTTTTGATCACTAGGTTGTATATTTTATATAAAATTCTCAAAAATTCTATTTTTGGAAAGTTTCATTTTTGTGAATAATAGTGTGGATTTGGGGTTTTGATTTAGAAATTAGGATAAAAGAATTTTTTGTTGATAGATGGAGTATTCTTTAACATTTTTTGATGAATAGTTGTATTGTTAAAATATAATTCTCAAAAATTCTATTTTAGGAAAGTTTCCATTTTGATGAATAATAGTGTGGATTTGGGGTTTTGATTTAGAAATTAGGATAACAAGAATTGTTTGTTGAAAGATGGAGTATTCTTTTAGATTTTTTGATCAATAGTTGTATTTTTTAAATATAATTCTCAAAAGTTCTATTTTAGAAAAGTTTTCATTGTCTATAGAAATATTGTAGATTTGGGGTTGTGATTTAGAAATTAGGATAACAATATTTTTTGTTGATGTATGAGTATTTTTTTTAGATTTTTTGATCAATAGGTTGTATATTTTAGATAAAATTCTCAAAACTTCTATTTTTAGAAAGTTTTCATTTTTATTGAGAAATATTGTAGATTTAGGGTTGTAATTTAGAATTTAGGATAACAAGAAATTTTGTTGATAGATGAGTATTCTTTGAGGATTTTTGATCAATAAGTTGTATTTTTAAGATAAAATTCTCAAAAAATCTATTTTAGGAAAGTTTTATTTTTATTTGGAAATATTGTAGATTTGGGGTTCAGATTAAAAATATTAGAACAACAAGAATTTTTGTTGATAGGTGAGCATTTTTTTAAAAGTTTTGATCACTAGGTTGTATATTTTATATAAAATTCTCAAAAATTCTATTTTTGGAAAGTTTCATTTTTGTGAATAATAGTGTGGATTTGGGGTTTTGATTTAGAAATTAGGATAACAAGAATTGTTTGTTGATAGATGGAGTATTCTTTTACATTTTTTGATGAATAGTTGTATTTTTAAAATATAATTCTCAAAAGTTCTATTTTAGGAAAGTTTCAATTTTGATGAATAATAGTGTGGATTTGGGGTTTTGATTTAGAAATTAGGATAACAAGAATTGTTTGTTGAAAGATGGAGTATTCTTTTAGATTTTTTTATCAATAGTTGTATTTTTTAAATATAATTCTCAAAAGTTCTATTTTAGGAAAGTTTTCATTGTCTATAGAAATATTGTAGATTTGGAGTTGTGATTTAGAAATTAGGATAACAATATTTTTTGTTGATGTATGAGTATTTGTTTAGATTTTTTGATCAATAGGTTATATTTTAGATAAATTCTCAAAACTTCTATTTTTAAAAAGTTTTCATTTTTATTGAGAAATATTGTAGAGTTAGGGTTGTGATTTAGAATTTAGGATAACAAGAAATTTTGTTGATAGATGAGTATTCTTTGAGGATTTTTGATCAATAAGTTGTATTTTTAAGATAAAATTCTCAAAAAATCTATTTTAGGAAAGTTTTATTTTTATTTGGAAATATTGTAGATTTGGGGTTCAGATTAAAAATATTAGAACAACAAGAATTTTTGTGGATAGGTGAGCATTTTTATAAAAGTTTTGATTAATAGGTTGTATATTTTATATAAAATTCTCAAAAATTCTATTTATGGAAAGTTTCATTTTTGTGAATAATAGTGTGGATTTGGGGTTTTGATTTAGAAATTAGGATAACAAGAATTGTTTGTTGATAGATGGAGTATTCTTTTACATTTTTTTATGAATAGTTGTATTTTTAAAATATAATTCTCAAAAGTTCTATTTTAGGAAAGTTTCCATTTTGATGAATAATAGTGTGGATTTGGGGTTTTGATTTAGAAATTAGGATAACAAGAATTGTTTGTTTAATGATGGAGTATTATTTTAGATTTTTAACGAATAATTGTAATTTTAAAATATAATTATCAAAAGTTCTATTTTAGGAAAGTTTTCATTGTCTATAGAAATATTGTAGATTTGGGGTTGTGATTTAGAAATTAGGATAACAATATTTTTTGTTGATATATGAGTATTTGTTTAGATTTTTGGATCAATAGGTTGTTTATCTTAGATAAAATTCTCAAAACTTCTATTTTTAGAAAGTTTTCATTTTTATTGAGAAATATTGTAGAGTTAGGGTTGGGATTTTTGAATTTAGGATAACAAGAAATTTTGTTGATAGATGAGTATTCTTTGAGGATTTTTGATCAATAAGTTGTATTTTTAAGATAAAATTCTCAAAAATCTATTTTAGGAAAGTTTTATTTTTAATTGGAAATATTGTAGATTTGGGGTTCAGATTAAAAATATTAGAACAACAAGAATTTTTGTTAATAGGTGAGCATTCTTTTAAAAGTTTTGATCAATAGGTTGTATATTTTATATAAAATTCTCAAAAATTCTATTTTTGGAAAGTTTTCATTTTTGTGAATAATAGTGTGGATTTGGGGTTTTGATTTAGAAATTAGGATAACAAGAATTGTTTGTTGATAGATGGAGTATTCTTTTACATTTTTTGATGAATAGTTGTATTTTTTAAAATATAATTCTCAAAAGTTATATTTTAGAAAAAAAAATTTTTTGGTGAATAATAGTGTGGATTTGGGGTTTTGATATAGAAATTAGGATAACAAGAATTGTTTGTTTACAGATGGAGTATTCTTTTAGATTTTTTGATCAATAGTTGTATTTTTTAAATATAATTATCAAAAGTTCTATTTTAGGAAAGTTTTCATTGTATATAGAAATATTGTAGATTTGGGGTTGTGGTTTAGAAATTAGGATAAAAATATATTTTTTTGATGTATGAGTATTTTTTAGATTTTTTTTATCAATAGGTTGTATATTTTAGATAAAATTCTCAAAACTTCTATTTTTAGAAAGTTTTCATTTTTATTGAGAAATATTGTAGATTAAAGGTTGTGATTTAGAATTTAGGATAACAAGAAATTTTGTTGATAGATGAGTATTCTTTGTGGACTTTTGATCAATAAGTTGTATTTTTATGATAAAATTCTCAAAAGTGTTATTTAGGAAAGTTTTATTTTTATTGGGAAATATTGTAGATTTGGGGTTCAGATTTAAAATATTAGAACAACAAGAATTTTTGTTGATAGGTGAGCATTCTTTTAAAAGTTTTGATCAATAGGTTGTATATTTTATATAAAATTCTCAAAAATTCTATTTTTGGAAAGTTTTCATTTTTGTGAATAATAGTGTGGATTTGGGGTTTTGATTTAGAAATTAGGATAACAAGAATTGTTTGTTGATAGATGGAGTATTCTTTTACATTTTTTGATGAATAGTTGTATTTTTTAAAATATAATTCTCAAAAGTTATTTTTTAGAAAAATTTTCTTTTTGGTGAATAATAGTGTGGATTTGGGGTTTTGATTTAGAAATTAGGATAACAAGAATTGTTTGTTTACAGATGGAATATTCTTTTAGATTTTTTGATCAATAGTTGTATTTTTATAATATAATTATCAAAAGTTCTATTTTAGGAAAATTTTCATTGTATATAGAAATATTGTAGATTTGGGGTTGTGGTTTAGAAATTAGGATAAAAATATATTTTTTTGATGTATGAGTATTTTTTTAGATTTTTTTTATCAATTGGTTGTATATTTTAGATAAAATTCTCAAAACTTCTATTTTTAGAAAGTTTTCATTTTTATTGAGAAATATTGTAGATTAAAGGTTGTGATTTAGAATTTAGGATAACAAGAAATTTTGTTGATAGATGAGTATTCTTTGTGGACTTTTGATCAATAAGTTGTATTTTTAAGATAAAATTCTCAAAAGTGTTATTTAGGAAAGTTTTATTTTTATTGGGAAATATTGTAGATTTGGGGTTCAGATTAAAAATATTAGAACAACAAGAATTTTTGTTGATAGGTGAGCATTCTTTTAAAAGTTTTGATCAATAGGTTGTATATTTTATATAAAATTCTCAAAAATTCTATTTTTGGAAAGTTTTCATTTTTGTGAATAATAGTGTGGATTTGGGGTTTTGATTTAGAAATTTGGATAACAAGAATTGTTTGTTGATAGATGGAGTATTCTTTTACATTTTTTGATGAATAGTTGTATTTTTTAAAATATAATTCTCAAAAGTTATATTTTAGAAAAATTTTCTTTTTGGTGTATAATAGTGTGGATTTGGGGTTTTGATTTAGAAATTAGGATAACAAGAATTGTTTGTTTACAGATGGAGTATTCTTTTAGATTTTTTGATCAATAGTTGTATTTTTTAAATATAATTATCAAAAGTTCTATTTTAGGAAAGTTTTCATTGTATATAGAAATATTGTAGATTTGGGGTTGTGGTTTAGAAATTAGGATAAAAATATATTTTTTTGATGTATGAGTATTTTTTTAGATTTTTTTTATCAATAGGTTGTATATTTTAGATAAAATTGTCAAAACTTCTATTTTTAGAAAGTTTTCATTTTTATTGAGAAATATTGTAGATTTACGGTTGTGATTTAGAATTTAGGATAACAAGAAATTTTGTTGATAGATGAGTATTCTTTGAGGTTTTTTGATCAATAGGTTGTATATTTTAGATGAAATTTTCAAAACTTCTATTTTTTGAAAGTTTTAATTTTTATTGAGAAATATTGTAGAGTTAGAGTTGTGATTTAGAATTTAGGATAACAAGAAATTTTGTTGATAGATGAGTATTCCTTGTGGACCTTTGATTAATAAGTTGTATTTTTAAGATAAAATTCTCAAAAGTGTTATTTAGGAAAGTTTTATTTTTATTGGGAAATATTGTAGATTTGTGGTTCAGATTAAAAATATTAGAACAACAAGAATTTTTGCTGATAGGTGAGCATTCTTTTAAAAGTTTTGATCAATAGGTTGTATATTTTATATAAAATTCACAAAATTCTATTTTTGGAAAGTTTCATTTTTGTGAATAATAGTGTGGATTTGGGGTTTTGATTTAGAAAGTACGATAACAAAAATTATTTGTTGATAGATGGAGTATTCTTTTACATTTTTTGATGAATAGTTGTATTTTTTAAATATAATTATCAAAAGTTCTATTTTAGGAAAGTTTTCATTTAGGTGAATAATAGTGTGTATTTGGGGTTTTGATTTAAAAATTAGGATAACAAGAATTGTTTGTTTAATGATGGAGTATTCTTTTAGATTTTTTGACGAATAATTGTAATTTTTAAATATAATTATCAAAAGTTCTATTTTAGGAAAGTTTTCATTGTCTATAGAAATATTGTAGATTTGGAGTTGTGATTTAGAAATTAGGATAACAATATTTTTTGTTGATGTATGAGTATTTGTTTAGATTTTTTGATCAATAGGTTATATTTTAGATAAAATTCTCAAAACTTCTATTTTTAAAAAGTTTTCATATTTATTGAGAAATATTGTAGAGTTAGGGTTGTGATTTAGAATTTAGGATAACAAGAAATTTTTTTGAGAGATGAGTATTCTTTGAGGATTTTTGATCAATAAGTTGTATTTTTAAGATAAAATTCTCAAAAAATCTATTTTAGGAACGTTTTATTTTTATTTGGAAATATTGTAGATTTGGGGTTCAGATTAAAAATATTAGAACAACATGAATTTTTGTTGATAGGTGAGCATTTTTTTAAAAGTTTTGATCACTAGGTTGTATATTTTATATAAAATTCTCAAAAATTCTATTTTTGGAAAGTTTCATTTTTGTGAATAATAGTGTGGATTTGGGGTTTTGATTTAGAAATTAGGATAACAAGAATTGTTTGTTGATAGATGGAGTATTCTTTTACATTTTTTGATGAATAGTTGTATTTTTAAAATATAATTCTCAAAAGTTCTATTTTAGGAAAGTTTCCATTTTGATGAATAATAGTGTGGATTTGGGGTTTTGATTTAGAAATTAGGATAACAAGAATTGTTTGTTGAAAGATGGAGTATTCTTTTAGATTTTTTGATCAATAGTTGTATTTTTTAAATATAATTCTCAAAAGTTCTATTTTAGAAAAGTTTTCATTGTCTATAGAAATATTGTAGATTTGGGGTTGTGATTTAGAAATTAGGATAACAATATTTTTTGTTGATGTATGAGTATTTTTTTTAGATTTTTTGATCAATAGGTTGTATATTTTAGATAAAATTCTCAAAACTTCTATTTTTTGAAAGTTTTCATTTTTATTGAGAAATATTGTAGATTTAGGGTTGTAATTTAGAATTTAGGATAACAAGAAATTTTGTTGATAGATGAGTATTCGTTGAGGATTTTTGATCAATAAGTTGTATTTTTAAGATAAAATTATCAAAAAATCTATTTTCGGAAAGTTTTATTTTTATTTGGAAATATTGTAGATTTGGGGTTCAGATTAAAAATATTAGAACAACAAGAATTTTTGTTGATAGGTGAGCATTTTTTTAAAAGTTTTGATCACTAGGTTGTATATTTTATATAAAATTCTCAAAAATTCTATTTTTGGAAAGTTTCATTTTTGTGAATAATAGTGTGGATTTGGGGTTTTGATTTTGAAATTAGGATAACAAGAATTGTTTGTTGATAAATGGAGTATTCTTTTACATTTTTTGATGAATAGTTGTATTTTTAAAATATAATTCTCAAAATTTATATTTTAAGAAAGTTTCCATTTTGACAAATAATAGTGTGGATTTGGGGTTTTGATTTAGAAATTAGGATAACAAGAATTGTTTGTTGATAGATGGAGTATTCTTTTAGATTTTTTGATGAATAGTTGTATTTTTTAAATATAATTATCAAAAGTTCTATTTTAGGAAAGTTTTCATTGTCTATAGAAATATTGTAGATTTGGGATTGTGATTTAGAAATTAGGATAACAATATTTTTTGTTGATGTATGAGTATTTGTTTAGATTTTTTTATCAACATGTTATATTTTGAGAATTTTATCTAAAATATAACCTATTGATAAAAAAATATAAACAAATACTTTGAGGAATTTTGATCAGTAAGATGTATTGTTAAGATAAAATTCTCAAAGAGTCTATTTTATGAAAGTTTATTTTTATTGGGAAATATTGTAGATTTGGGGTTCAGATTAAAAATATTAGAACAACAAGAATTTTTGTTGATAGGTGAGCATTCTTTTAAAAGTTTTGATCAATAGGTTGTATATTTTATATAAAATTCACAAAAATTCTATTTTTTGAAAGTTTTCATTTTTGTGAATAATAGTGTGGATTTGGGGTTTTGATTTAGAAATTAGGATAACAAGAATTGTTTGTTGATAGATGGAGTATTCTTTTACATTTTTTGATGAATAGTTGTATTTTTTTAAATATAATTCTCAAAAGTTATATTTTAGAAAAAAATTCTTTTTGGTGAATAATAGTGTGGATTTGGGGTTTTGATTTAGAAATTAGGATAACAAGAATTGTTTTTTTACAGATGGAGTATTCTTTTAGATTTTTTTATGAATAGTTGTATTTTTTAAATATAATTCTCAAAAGTTCTATTTGAAAAAAGTTTTCATTTTGGTGAATTAAAGTGTGGATTTGGGGTTTTGATTTAGAAATTAGGATAACAAGAATTGCTTGTTTATAGATGGAGTATTCTTTTAGATTTTTTGACCAATAGTTGTATATTTTAAATATAATTATCAAAACTTCTATTTTAGGAAAGTTTTCATTGTATATAGAAATATTGTAGATTTGAGGTTGTGATTTAGAAATTAGGATAACAATATTTTTTTTTGATGTATGAGTATTTTTTTTAGATATTTTGATCAATAGGTTGTATATTTTAGATAAAATTCTCAAAACTTCTATTTTTAGAAATTTTTTATTTTTATTGAGAAATATTGTAGATTTAGGGTTGTGATTTAGAAGTTAGGATAACAAGAAATTTGGTTGATAAATGAGTATTCTTTGAGGATTTTTGATCAATAGGTTGTATATTTTAGATGAAATTTTCAAAACTTCTATTTTAAGAAAGTTCTCATTTTTATTGAGAAATATAGTAGAGTTAGGGTTGTGATTTAGAATTTAGGATAACAAGAAATTTTGTTGATGGATGAGTATTCTTTGAGGATTTTTTATCAATAATTTGTATTTTTAAGATAAAATTCTCAAAAAATATATTTTAGAAAAGTTCTATATTATTGGGAAATATTGTAGATTTGGGGTTCAGATTAAAAATATTAGAACAACAATAATTTTTGTTGATAGGTGAGCATTCTTTTAAAAGGTTAGATCAATAGGTTGTATATTTTATATAAAATTTTCAAAATTCTATTTTGGGAAAGTTTCAATTTTGTGAATAATAGTGTGGATTTGGGGTTTTGATTTAGAAATTAGGATGACAAGAATTGTTTGTTGATAGATGGCGTATTCTTTTACATTTTTTGATGAATAGTTGTATTTTTTAAATATAATTCTCAAAAGTTCTATTTTAGGAAAGTTTTCATTTTGGTGAATAATAGTGTGGACTTGAGGTTTTGATTTAGAAATTAGGATAACAAGAATTGTTTGTTGATAGATGGAGTATTCTTTTAGATTTTTTGATCAATAGTTATATTTTTTAAATATAATTATCACAAGTTCTATTTTAGGAAAGTTTTCATTTTCTATAGAAATATTGAAGATTTAGGGTTGTGATTTAGAAATTAGGATAACAATATTTTTTGTTGATGTATGAGTATTTTTTTTAGATTTTTTAATCAATAGGTTGTATATTTTAGATAAAATTCTCAAAACTTCTATTTTTAGAAGTTTTCATTTTTATTGAGAAATACTGTAGAGTAAGGGTTGTGATTTATAATAGGGAAAACTGTTTTTTTAAGAGCAAAAAAATGGTAACTATGTCCCTTTAGACTAATCTATATTTTGTGTCATATTTTCATATAACACCCTTTAATATTTTTGAAAATAAATTTAATAAATAGTTTTACAAACAAAACAAATTTGGAAAAATAATAACTTTTGATAAAATACCTATATGAACTTATTGATATTTTTTCCAGTTATAAAAAGTTAAAATTATAAATTTCATATTATGTTCTAAATAAAGTAGAAATGACATTCTACGAAGTAGATAACGAAATCCACTTTTTTCATTGAATCTACAATGTTTAGAATACGTGATCTACATAAATAGGAGTATTCTAAAAATATTTAGAATACACATTCCGCGCTTAACCTATCGTTCTAAAATCTTTAGAAATCAAAATCTACACATTAAAAATGATTATAATCAACTAAAACTGTTAAAACTCTCACATTCAAATTTTGTGATCCATGGTTTAAAATTTTTGTTATGAAAAAAATAAAATGATTACAAAATCATATAAGTAAAAAGTATAATTTAAATAATTATTAAGATTAATAAATATATATATATATATATATCATTTTAAATTAAATTATAAACCATATCAAATACATAAATATTTTAGTTTCAAAATTTAATCTGAACAATGTTTTGATAAAAGATTTGAATGAACATTAATAACTATATTTTTTAAAAAAAATATAAATTACTAAAACTATTAATCCCATGAAAATTTTGTTGTCAGTAATTTAAAATTTTTACTATAAAAGATACAAATAATCAAACAATCAAATGAGTAGAAAACATCATTTAATAGATATTAATATTAATATTAAAAATTCAATATGTATATTAATATCATTTAAAATTTAATTACATATCATATCAAACAGATTAAAAAAATTGTTTGGATTAATAAATTAATTTAATTTTATGATCTTACTAATTTAATTATATATTTCATAGTTAATGACTTTTAATTATTCATTATATAGTTATTATTTCATGTAGAAACATATAATATATATATAATTATTTATATATATATATAATATATATATAATTATTTATATATATAACCTAGTATAATCATTAAATTTAAATTCATATTTATATTTATATGCTATACATAATCTTTACGTGGTAGTTACAATATTCTAATCGTACATATACATATATTGTAAATATATTATTATAGATATTTAATTGATATAAAAAATATTTGTCAAGACAAAACAAAATTATTCTCAAAGCACTTGAAATAATATATATATATATATATATATACTAATAAAATAGACTTTTGAGTCTCCATAGAGCGTCAAAATCACCAAAAAAACTTCTCCAGAAAGATGCCACATGACATTATTATTAAACACAAAAATAAATAATAAGTAAATATACAATATAAGAAAAAATATATAATAAGTAAATATACGATATAAAAATAGAAATATTACATTAAACATATAACTTAATATTATCATTTGATATAAAAGCAAATTCTATACTAATAAAATGGACCTTTTGAGGCTCCATAGAGCGTCAACATCACCGAAAACTTCTTCAGAAAGATGCCACGTGACATTATTATTATAAAAAAAAATATACAATAAAAAAATACATAATAAGTAATTATACGATATAAGAAATATAAATATTACACTAAACATATAATGTAATATTATCATTTGATATAAAAGCAAAAAATTAGAATAAGTAAATATACAATAAAAAATAAGTAAATATACAAAATAAGAAATAGAAAAACTAAATTAAACATCTATCTCGAAATGTATAGCAAAACAATAATAGGTTAATATACAATTTAAGAAATGAAAATATTACATTAAACATCTATTCTAATATTAGAATAAGTAAATGTAAAAATAAGAAAAATAAATAATAAGTATATATATAATATAAAAAAATACATTAAACATCAATTTGAAAATTGTATAATAAAACAAATAATAAGTAAATATACAATATAAGAAATAGAAATATTACATTAAACATCTATCGTAATATTACAATTTAATATAAAAGCAAACAATCAGAATATGTAATTATACAATATAAGAAAAAAACAAGAAGTAAATATACAATATAAGAGATGGAAAAATTACATGAAACATCTATCTCTATAATATTATTTGATAAGTCAGTTTTTAATGTGTCACACTAACATTAATTCTCATGATGGTTGATTACGCTGATACCCTTAATGAATTAAAAATATTACATTAAAAATTATTATTGAATTTTTTTTATTTAGTTTCATTTAAAAAAAATCAAATAACATATATAATAAAAAGAAAACATTTATAAAGTTAAATAAAACAAATTTAAAAACGAA
Organism: Brassica napus; assembly: GCF_020379485.1. NCBI lineage: Eukaryota > Viridiplantae > Streptophyta > Magnoliopsida > Brassicales > Brassicaceae > Brassica > Brassica napus. The sequence continues at coordinate 9,280,108 of NC_063439.1, forward strand.
ACTATATGTATATATAATATGATTCATTAAAAAGGAAAGTTCACAAAATAGAAATATTTCATTAAAAATATTTTAAATAATATAAAATATAATTTTGAAGTAATAAAATATTTCATTATATCAATAATTTTTAGATGAAAATAGATATTTGCATATAATGTGATTTCATAAAACAACATTCACACACATAATCTTGATATTAGAAAAAGAAATATTATTTTTTTAATACATAAATTTATACAATACAAAAGTATATATTTTCAAAGTAGTAGAAATAATTTATATATATATATATGTATCTATTTTCTTAGATGATTACATAAAATAATTAAATAATGAAATAATTGAGTCACATATGTTTAATTGAACATAAATTATTTATAACTAGGTCCCTTCCCGGGCTACGCCCGGGTTAATTATTTATAAACCTTAATTTATGAAGAATATTGTAGAACTTTCATGTGAACATATTACTCTTTTTACTGGGTGAATGTTACATATAATTTTTTCTTGCATTTTTATGTAACAAAAATATATATTTTTTAGTTTTCTAAAATACCAAAACTAAGTTATGAATACATAAATAGTCCGGATGATGTTGAGAAGTTGTTATTAGTTGTATTTCTTTGATTATTATCTCATGAGTTATAGATGGAGTAATTTCTTTGTTGTTGATAGAATAATTTCTTTGTTGTTGATTTATTATTATTTTTTTCTCTTGCTACTTCTTTTGATATCATATATGATATATTATCAAATTTTAGTTTTTTTTCATTTTTGATTGAAATTTTGAATAATCTATATTATTTCTGATGAAATGGATTCTTTTTAATAGTGTCGTGAAAATTACTAAACAAATATAATATATATCATATACTCAAGCATACAAAGAAATATTTTTACTTTACCATTGTTCACACTCTTAAAATAAGAAAATTATAAATGTTTCGTCTTAAATTTTTGATTAACTATTCACTGATTACATTATTATTATTTAACGTGTTGAGATTTTTTTATATATGGGTTGAAAATATGTCCCCTTATATTTATTTGATCAAATTTTTGCATCCAAAATATTATTGATACTTTATATATTGTAAATAACTAAATATATAAAATTAATATTTTAGTAATATATGTGTTGATTTAGAAGGGGGATCAAATGTATTTTAACTAACTTAGAAACGGTATAGGTTTAAATGTTCAGTGATTAGTACTCATAATATCATATTTTTTAGAAAATGTCATTTGATTGAAAATAGTAAAATACTTTTCTTTTTGAAACTATAATAGTAAAATACTTGGTTAGTAATAAGTTTGTAAGACTTGTAGTTTCTTTTTCTATTTCGTTAACATAACATTTCCCTTAAGTACAACAAAACTTGTATTATAACAACCAACTTTTAGTTTGGATTTTTGGTAAAAGATTGTCGAGGATCCATGTGAGATTAGCACACTCATCGAACCAAGAAAGGAATTCTTATATTGATCAAAGAGTACTATTACCTTTCTTCACAGTTTCACTTTTGTCTTTCTAGTGACTGGATCAAAAATATTGAATCAATATATAATACCAAGAATAATATTTGTACCAGTTGACTTTCAGTTATAACAATATATCAAACATCAAAACATGAGGAATGGCTTAGACATATATCTACAGCAGGAACTCCAAAACACAATGAATTATTATAATCTGGAATCAATGGTGGCAATGTGTATAGAAATTAACCAGAGAACAAAGAGTTGCGTGGACACTAAATTGAAGAAACCGAAGAAAAAAAAACAAAGCAAGGAATCACACCTCTGATCATGTTTCCGCAGCTTCAGGGGATTCATAAGAGCCTGTGTTACTTGCTCTGCTAGCCAAATCCGGAAAAGAGACAGCAACCAAGAATGAAAATGTTAAGCAACAAAGCAAGCTGTAACATTATTTGTGCTATAACATTACATTCATTTGTTTCTGAACAGTTCTTGATCTCTTTTTTGGTCTTCGAGGAGGTTATCAAGTGAAAACGTTATGCTTCACCTTGTCAAAACGGTTCACAGATTTCCAAAAGTAAAAGCTAATGTGAAACTCACCATTGTTATCTCATGTAGACAATACAGTGCCAAAGTATTTTGACGAAGGTTATTCTGTTTTGGTTCCTGATGTAGATAGAAACATTCAATATTAGGGTATAGAGAAAGATACAGTTCACAAACTGAAAGGAACAACAAACCAAGCAAACAGATCAGCGAAGAACCAATAAAACACAAACATGAAGAAGACAAAGTGCTGGTTAAAAAAATGACAAAGTTTAAAAACAACTGAGACTTTGAATAAATATCAAAACTCAGACTATCAATCTGCGGTGTAGCCGGCTTCAAATTAATTTTGTTTTTGAATTACAAACTCTGAAACGGATAAAAAAGAAACAAAGAACAAAAAAAAAAGATCTCTCTTTGTGTGAGGAACAATAACACAAAAAAAGGAAAGACCTTATAGTTGAGAAGATTGAACCGATGAATTTGATGGATATAACATACCTTTTTATAGTTGAGGTAATCTCCAGGATTCAGAGAAATGAAGTAATGGTATATGCATTCAATGATGGATTGCGTGAGGAGTGGAGAATAATGATTCAGTGTACTTTGTAACGTTTCTAGCATTGTACTTGGTGAAAGTTTTGGAGGATGTGTCATATCCAGCGTCAGCACCAAATGACTGGTGTATCTAGAGTGGCTGTTACATCGATCAATGGGTTCTGCTTCAAAGCTGCGGTACGGAGACTGCTGCATGGTCATGGAAGTACTGGACCTCAAGTTGTTAACAGATTTCATAAGTTGATGGTATCAATCTCAAAACCACTGAAATGCATACACAAAAGGGTTATTACTATTATTTTTTAAACCTTGCCAGAACTGTTGTCAGGGACTTTGAAAGAGACGATGGCTTTTGTCGACGGGAGGATCTCAGTGAATGTAACCGTTGTCAAAACCTGCCAAGCAAAGATTAAGTGAGAAATTAGTGACGGTGTTTTACAAATGTTTACTTACTAATAGTGAACCAAGTCGCACCGTCACTATCCTCAGGCTTGAGAACAATTGAGTAGCCACCTTTAGCAACTTAATCTTGTGTTGTCTTCAAGTGAGCAAGAAAAGGATCAAGTAACCTTGTAGCTATCTTCCTAGGATTTCTATCAGATGTTACCAACAGAGACACATGGTGACAAAAGTTAGCGATTTAACAGTCACTGTCACAAAGCTTAACTAAACATTATGGGATCAATAGCCATTTTAAGGCTTCTATTCTTATCAAGAAACATAAAAATGCAATCTTTTGACTTTTACATAACAATATTTTCAGAAAAGTTACAGTTTCGAACACAAAGTTGAGCATCCGATGTTTGTAACTAAACAATTTTGATCAATTACAACTAAAGAGAAAGAAGTTATTTTACCAGGTTTGAGTGTAAGTGAACTGAAATGCAACCAAATAAACTTATAAAGTCAGTGAGAAGATTTCATCGCAAATCTTGAAACTTTTCAGATTCCAGATCATCGGAAGAATAACCCACAAAGCGAAAATAAGAAAGAAACAAACATTGCAGAAATAGATGGTTCAGCTATGAGGAGAGGAGAGTAACAGAATTGATATACATACCATGATTCGACCCGCTTCAGAGACTGTTGTTTGACCGAACTGGATTCACTGGTAACGCAGCTCCGCTTCTACCAAGCCTGCAGATACATCACTGAAGAATTGGGTGATGGCTATGGTGAATTAGCTGAACCAATAGTAAGCGTATAGAGTCTGAGGGAATCAAATAATCTCATCATAGTTACGGGTCTATACCTGTAAGCATGCCTCTCTCGCCGTGATGTATTTGTCGTGTATGATGGTGGAGCATAGAATCAGAGGATATGTTTATATATTGTGAAAAAGGGAGTTGGAACCTGAAGAAAGGCAGACATGAACATATGAAAGGCATGTGTGTTCGTTCGATCTAGAAATTCGGCATTGCCAATGGCTACGGAAGACTTTCTGGTGGATTACTATCCATTGGGAGGAATGTTATAGAAATTGAGAGGAAGGAAGGTGAAAGGAAGACATAAATGGGATTTCTGGAGGATTCATTGATCAATTATGGAGTAGTGTGCTGATTGATCGACGAACCGTTGAGGAAGATGAAACGATGAATCTTTCAAAAAAAAAAAAAGATGAAACGATGAAGAGAGGATGTCGAAGAAATGATCAAGATCTGCGTTTTAAGGATTCTGGTGTATTGGGCTACTGGACCAAAATATCATATATACTAATTAATAACAAAACATGTGCATTAATAACTAATATAGCCTAACAATATTGTGGGCTTACGGATCAGCAACAAAATCAGCCCAATTAGAGTGTGACATGGCAAAAATAATGAATTCTGATTGGTTGATTATAATTAATCTGAGGAGCAATGTGGGAGCTTTATATGTTCCTTTTAGTATAGGATAGATTAGTAGTATTGAAATGTTTTATCTATTTTTCATATATTTAGTTGACTAGATTATCTTTCAATAAGAGCAAAAAATTCTATAAATTATATATTTTTCTTATATAATATGATTTTTAAAATACAATCACACAAATTTTTTTAAATTTCTTATTTTTAAGAGATATTAAAAAAATAATTAACAATAAATATCTTTTGATCAAATAATTACAAAATATTTTTAAATAACATAACACTATATACTTTAACGAGGTAGATTTATTATATTTTTATCATTATTAAAATTATTTGTTTTCAGAATATTAAATTTTCTTTTAAATTTTCTTTTTTTTATTTGTGGAACTTAATATGACTATAATTAAAATACCAAAGCAAATATGAAGTCTCATTTTTAAGATTATTTAAAATAAATTTTAATTTACCATTTCAGTTTAATTATTGTAAATATTTATATGTGTTTATGAGCTTCCAAAAATGTATTAGTTATTTATATATGTAATTTCATATTAATCATCACTTTATTTTCTAATATATTTTTAAAAAAATAAACATATAATTTGATAAATTTTATGAAACTACATTCATATTTAAAGGATAAATAAAATTAATATAATAATAAAAACAATTATACTTCAGTTTGAATTTGAAAAAATACATATAACTCAATATACTCACAACATGAGTTACTCGACTAATCCAAATTATATCTAAAATCATATATTTAACTGCAATAAGAATTTATAATTTTATAACAATAATTTATTTTATTAATGTAAATTATAGGATGACTCAAAACATATTACCAAATGAAAATAAAATAATTTAGTTCTTTTGTAAAATTTATATATATGCATGAGACTGTAGAATATTATATTTATATTAATTTACATAATTTGGAATCATACACTATATATCTTAAGTTATACATAATCTTCGTCGAATATATTTACATATCTAAGCCAACAATCAACGTAAATAAAAATAAGGAAATTAATCAAAATTTTAATATATTTAAAATAAAAATTATAGTTAAATTCAGAGAAATAGATGCAATCTAATATACCCAAATGATAACTAAATCGACTATAAAAAGAACACAATCGACTAGATATAACATATCTAAAATCATATGTCTAATTAAAGTAATATAGTATTATTAATACAAACTATGCATACAAATTATAAATTAATTTAAAATTAAAAATAAATAACAATAAATTATTATAGTATACTTATTTTGTAATTATTTATACCCGTGCATGAGCACAGAAAAATCACCTAGTCTGAAAAATGTATAGGTTTACAATTTTAATATTTTTATATGTAAATATAAATAAGAAAAGCAAGCATACAATATAAGAAATAGAAATATTACATTAAACATCTATCATAATATTATTATTTGATATAAAATCAAGAAAGCTATAATAAGTAAATATAAAATATAATAAATGGAAAAACTACATTACACATCTATCAGAAAGATTTATTGTTTTACATTTTTTTTATTTTTAAATATTTTTATAAGTAAATATACAATATATAAAAAATAAATAATAAGTAAATATATAATATAAGAAATATAAATATTACATTAAACATCTATCGTAACTAGAATAAATAAATATACAATAAAAGGACAAATAAATAATAAGTAAATATACTATATAAGAAAAAAAATTATATTAAATATATATCGCAATATTATCATTTGATATAAAAGTAATAAATTTTGAATAAGTAAATATACAATATAAGAAATGCTAAATAATAAGTAAATATACAATATGAGAAATAAAAAATTACATTAAACATAAAATGTATTATTTTCTGATTTTTTCTAAGGATATATGTGTAAATATACAATATGTGTAATTAGATACGTTTTGATATATGTCATTCCTTGTGCCATTATTTTCTATTTCAAGAAAAAAATAAATAGTTGAACACCAATATAACTTAGGTTAAGCACACGAACAACAACAAAACTGAAAGATCGCAAAGAATGCTCACATCTATATTATAATACAATAATTTTAACCTAAAAATATGAAAACTTTCTATTAAGCAAACCATAAATACAATTCCTTATGTATTCACACAAACATACAATTCAAAATAAAACGTCTAAAATAATAGTTATATAGTTAATATTTGAAAATCAAAATAACTCTGCGCGGATTAACTCCTAGTACTCTAGAAAAAGATTGCTCTGCAAAGCCGTATCTCTTAGAAATAATCTATTGCGGCTGTAGATTTCAAAAAGATAACCACAGCGTGATTGCTTTTTCTGTAGAAATGAGGCTGTGCACAGCGTCTAAACCTGGTACCAATCACCCCTCTCCAGGGCCTAGGATCTCCACATCTAATTCTTTGACTACAAACCCGATCAGATCCCAGTTCAAGCGATTTATCTATTTATCGGGTTTAAGCAACGGCTTGGGTCGTTTTCCATGTTCTATTTATGGGCCTTTGGGCCCTTAGAGTATAAAGGTGACGGGAATCTAGTGATCAAGAACGCAATCAGCGGCGGGATCAAGAACGCAATTTTCACTCGCTCTTAAAACGTCTAAGCCCAAGTTGACCAACCAACCTTAATCCGTCACTTGTTTAATGAATATTTTTTATAAAGTTAGTTTTACATATATGAAAATATAGATACTTTTATAATAATCGGGATATTTAGACCGAACCCCAACTATTAAAAAAAGAACTAGAATGATCTGCGCGTCTGCACGGCTATTGATTATTTCATTTTTATAAATTACTAGAGATTTTTTCCGTGCTTCGCGCGGATTGTGTCTTATAAATTTATTTTATTTATAATATTATTTATCAGTTTTTTTCTTTTACATTAACTTCTTGTTTTTCCAATGTTAGTTTTTCTTAATTTAAATTTATATGTTTATAATTTTTTATTTTTCTTGTTGTAGATGGAGAATTTTTTATTGATGGTTTTTTGTATGTGACATAAACTTTTTGAAATTTTAAAATAATGTTATATATAGTACGATTAACACATTAAAGAAGAGAACACATATTCAGGCACATTTTACACAGGTTTTATATGCATAATTTTAAACATTATATAAGTATATATTATAAGTTTGAAACATGTAAATGCTTTCTAAAGCTAAATACTTGTTCTGAGTTTACATAACTTATCGAAAGTTTTATCTCTTTTTAAATTCAAATTACAGAAAAAAATATCAAAAAGTTAGTATAGATGGGGTTTTTTTTGCTTTTAAATCAACACTGAAAAATTACATAAATCAGATAACAACAGTTTTGTAAACAACTGGATAAAATTTGATCGAGCCAAAGATTTTCACACAATATGTTCTTTCTTCTTCAAATTGCGAAGAGCCTATAGGCACAAGAAAAAAAATCATAATTTTTGCTTTCACTTATATAACATTTTTTCTCCTTTACACATGGAGTTTATTACACTGCTATAAGCAATGGAGAACTCTATTCATATAAGATTCACATTTATACATTTTGACAAAGAAGAATTTTAGCCATCTTTAGTTTCGGAATGACCCAACTTTAGTCATATACTCTATATTTTCTCTATGATTCAAATCTTACAATTTTAATATAAGTGCAGATTTCCATGTGAAAAAGCACGCACGCCATCTATCATTCAACCTATTACTTTTTCCAAAGTAAACACTATAATCCTCTTTGGTTAGATCCACAAACTAATCTCTTTGGATCAGTTTACTAAAAAATATGGATACTAATGTCAGAAAAGAATATAAACACTATCAACAACAAATATTGGCACAAGACTATTTGGTTCAAGGAACATATTCCACGTAATGCGTTTATATCATGGCTGGCTTTGCGGAGAAGACTGCCAACCAAGGATCGCTTGAGGCGTTGGAGGTTAAATGTCTCAGGAACGTGCGTCCTTTGTAATCTGGAAATAGAGACTCACCATCATTTCTTCTTTGAGTGCTCTTTCTCTCGCTTGATATGGGAGCCTTTTGCTGCTGAAGTTTGGATTTCTCCTCCGGCTGATCTACACTCTGTTGCAGCATGGATCAATCAACCTCGCGTCAACGCAGATACGCATGCTACTCCAGTCATCAAGCTCTACTTTCAGTCAGCCATCTACCTGCTGTGGAAAGAGCGTAATGCTTGTGTGTTCACAGCTGTCTCCTCACCTTCATCAGTCATCCTTGCCTCTCTCGACCGTATGATGCGTGATCGTCTCCTCTCTTATCCGGCAAGTTCTTCTTTCTCCTCTTCTCTACTTATTTTTATCTTTCCTGTATAAGACTTCCTTAAGGTTTTTTCTACCTTGAGTTGTTGTTGGTTGTTTTTGTTTCCTTGCTGTAATAAGTTGTTTAAAAACAATAGTGTAACCTTTCAGAAAATGATATTCTTAATATCTTACAAAAAAAAAAATAAATATTGACTTATTTATGTGAATATATATTTTATTTTAAATCATTATAGTGGAATAAGAAATCACCATAATTTGTACAATAAATTTTCTTAGATTCACCTCATCATACTCACTATTTTTCCATTTTAATTACATAATTTTACATGAGCTTCTTCACCCTCTCCAGTTATTTTCTTTTTATTTATAACTACAATATAAAGTTATAAACTATATATATTATAAATTAATAATTTATTTATCCATGAAGTCTAACGATTAAAAATAGAACATAATTCAATATAAATATATGATTCTATTAATAAATTAGCAGTTACAAATTTAAAAATTTTAGAAATATCAAAAGTCGTATGTTACGAATCAAATCAGATGGTTCCATTTCTCAATCTTTCGGACGTGCTCCTACGGAACCAAGGTCGAAACGATTGAGAAAAATCAGTCATTCACAACCACTGATGAAGGATTCCTCGAAAAGTTAAGGATTAGTCATCCGTTTTAGAAAGGATTCGATCTTATACATACGCGAGGAAAGTAATCAAAAAAGAAAGAAGATGAGTTCTTCTTTACTTTTATCACTTAGGAGCCGTGCGAGATGAATTATCTTCTAAATGACATCTATTTCTAATTTTTTTTGGATGAGAATATTTTGGCTGATGTGGATAGTCCCAAAAGTCTTGAATTTAGTCCCTTTTATATAGTAGGATATTTTTTTTATTATTGTTATATATTTTAGATATCTTGTCCTATAACTAAATGTAGTCAATAGATTAAGATTAAATTGGGTAATATAGTTGTTTTATTATATATATATATATATATATTAGTTGTTTTTAGTACAAATATTCTGACCTGTTTCAGATACATTGGTTATTTTGTTATTTTTAGATTCTTATACATCAGAACTGAATCTTCTAAACCCGAGTATCCATGCCTAACTGATTCTATAAGCAAATAAAATAAAAACTCTTTCTGTGTGTTTGGCTAAATTAAATGAAACAAAAAAAAAATTATTTAGTAAAATAGTTATACGATGTGAAAATTAAGTGACAATATATGTAATATGTTTTTATTATATTGATTTAAGTTATTATATTGTTCACATAAACTCTGTCTTTAAATTATGTATTTGGCAACATAATTTTTCACCGATTGAAATTAAGATAAAAATAGTAAAATAGACTACACCAATTTTTTAACCATTTGAAAAACTCAATTATTTTACATTTCAATTTTATAATTGGTACAAAGTTAATGTTGATTAACTAATAAATAAAATCTGCAATATTACTATTATTATAATATAATTAATAATGTGATGTATTTTTAAAGTAATATAATTAATAAAGTAGTCAAGATGAATTAAAATAAGGAAATAAAAGACGTAATAAATCTGTTGAAAATAAGATTAGTTTTATAAGTGAAATTACTAAAAAGACACTATATTTCTTTTCTTATATTGCTATACATGTTTTTAAACAACATTATACTCTTTTTATGCTGCTATATATGTTTCCAAACAATTTTCAAATATATTTCAGTTTTAATAATATAGATGAAATTACTAAAATGAATGTATACTTATTTTTTATACTGCTATCTATGTTACTAAAAAAATATCATTTATACTATAATCTATGTTTTCAAACAATACCAAAAATATTTCAATTTTAATATAGATACTGACAACTAGTCCGGCTCCACACCACACTTCTAATAAAGCATAAGACATGGTCACATATATGATATATGTCTGGCCAAACAATATCAGCTTGGTTTTTGGCATGATTCAAACTAAGAACTAATAACATCTTGTCCCAAATCTTTTCTTTTACAACTATGCTACGAAATTATAAATACAATAAAGTTTATAGTTAATTTTTTTTTTATCTACTGAGTTAAATACAGAAATTAATAAAATATATACTTAGAACTATAAATACCGTCATTTAATTTTATATTTAATTTAATAAAAAATAATATTAAAATATTAATAGAAAATAACAAAATATAAAATATTAGCAAAATTAATTTAAATATAATTTAATTTTTTATTGTTGCACATAGTGCATGAAAACACCTAATTTACATATATAAGTCTTGTTACTTAAAAATAATATATGTATGTAAGTACCAGTAGTAGGCTGGGTACAGATCAGATATCCGGGTTTTTGGAGGTATTTGTGATTTGATTCGAGTGTTACGAATATCAAATTTTTCTATTTGCTTTGCTCAGTAAAAATACAGATATCCGGAAAATATGTAGTTTTTTGCGGATATTTGCGAATACTTACGGATATATCCTTCGTTTTAGTTAATACAAATAATCTAGAAAAATCGAGATAAATTTGTTCTTTAGAATATTTTTACTTGATATATAAAATATAAAATTAGCAGTGAAATTATATGTTTGTAAATTTTAAAATTAGTTATAAGAAAAAAAACTTAATAAAATGTTATAGATATCATAATTTTTTTAATACTTTTATAAGTAATAATGTGATTAAAATTTATTAAATCATACGTTAAATAACAATTATATAAACTCATACATTTAATCAATATATATATATATATATATATATATATATTTATAGTTGCCGGAGCATACGGGATATTCGTTTTTTTTAATTTTAGCATTTGTGATTTGCTTTGTTTTCAACGGATATCGATTTTTAATATTTGCTTTGCTCCGAAACTTTACAGATATCTGAATTTGTCGGATCGAAATGAAGCAAATAACTGATCGAATCAAATTTAGCGGATAAAATTGCCCAACCTAACCTACAGCCATATAAATTAAAGTCAAAATCATTTTCTGGAGTCAAACTTGATTTAAAGAATACAGCTGGGATTATTAAATGCAATCCCGAAAAGAATTAAGGGTTGACTTCCTATTATTGAAATTTATTATTTATTTGTCACATTTCACTACATAAATGTATCGTAAAGCCAAAATAACATGGGATCGGAGTCTCGGAGAGCTTACCATAGATCTAGCTCTAAAGGCTGCCCCAATCAAACTTATATCTTCACAAAAGATCTCCCCATTGATAATAAAATACACAACTGTTAGAACTTAGAGTAATGATAAAATCCAAAAGTAACAATAGAATAAGAAAGCCCTTTGTCAAAAGAAATAACAATAGAATAAGTAAGAATTCAACGTCGGGAAAATAGAAACGGAAAGAAAGAGAATTTAAATTCGTAGATGCGAAGAAACTGATAGAAATAAGGGATGGTAATGTCGACACGTTGGTAGAATCATGTGTTCTCCCGTGCATGTGGCCCTTAATCTTGGCGTTAATCTATCTTGTTACCTAATGGTTTATATAATCGATGCTCTAGTTAAGGGTCACTAATCTACGTACGTACAACGTACTTTGATTTAACAGAGAACTTAATAACTAGCCATGAACGATAAACGATATAAACGAAGGTAAAGTTAACTGACAATCCAGTGATCGATTAGATCTCAACAAGAACACAAAGCCGTCAGACAAATATATATTTCGATCACTAAAAGAAAATTCTTGTATTGTGACGAAATTTCCTTGGAAACTACTATAAATTAATCAAATTGTAAAGATAACAAATGATTATAAGTAGTTTAATTCGGCACGCGTTATTAAGTCGTAGTATTACAGTATAACTTAGCAAATGGATACACAAATGATGATAATAATATATAAATGCATGTACCGACGCTTTGAAGTGTTGAAATGATAATACTGTAGAAGAGAGTGCAAGTGATCAAATGTTACGATGTTTTGTTTAATGAAAATTTATGGCTGTCTTGCGCTCCACGATGACAAGATGCAGATGCGGAGAACGCAAGTGACTATCATCATCTACGTTCACACTTATATAATATGATTGCCCTACACTATAGTATATTACTATAAAAGAATGATTCCTAGAGAATGTAAGTTTTATAGCCAGTTGGAGAAAATGATTGCGTTGAATAATACCATTAAATGGATCGAATTTACCAGAATTTCAGTAGCAGTGATTTATAAATGTAGCATGAAAACTCATCTTAAGTTAATAAGAAAACTAAAGAGCCAACCACGCATGGTCCAGTGGTATGGCATACTTGCAAAAGTGCTAAGCACCATAGATTCGAAATCTACCATCTCAGATTTATTCGTTTGTGTGACCATGCAACATGGATATTTAATTTACATTACGAATAATCAGGTTTGCCTGACACCAATAAATAGGTTCTTAAAGTATTACTCCGTTGGACCTTAGTCCACCGAATATTCTCCAATCGTAAAAATAAAGAAAAAAAAAACTAAGAATATTTTCACATCGTAAAAATAAAGAAAAAAAACTAATTAAAGAACTAGTTACACTTGTAATTTTGATTGTCCATAGCTAGTATGAAACACATATTTCAGGTTGAATCAGTTTAGTTTTTCAACAGAAACTAACACAATCGTTTACCAAAACATATTGAATAGTAAACTCATCTAAAGTGCTTTACATTAGAAAATCAAATAAGGGCCAAAATCGAAGATAACTTGACGGAGAAGAAACGGAAAAGGAGACGCACACAGCTTGGCAACCGCCCACGTTTACTTATTAACCCCTTGACACATTTATCGATGCACCTCTACTTCCACACACACACACACACATGCTCTTCTTCACCTCTTTATACACACATTCACACGCCTGCACAATACTATTTATATATAGTTACCATATACTCGAATCAACACCAAGTGACCACTTGTGAAGACCAAAACAATGATGTTGCCGTACAACGCACACAACAGCTACCAGCACCAGTTCCCATCGCCAGAGCTTGAAATTCCCGAGAAGTGGAAGGTTCCCTACGGACACGATGAGACTGCTCCACCTTGTCCTCGTTGTGCATCTTCAAACACCAAGTTTTGTTACTACAACAACTACAGCTTGTCTCAGCCTAGATACTTCTGCAAAGGTTGCCGTCGATACTGGACCAAAGGCGGCTCTCTCCGCAACATTCCCGTCGGTGGAGGCTGTCGCAAGAGAAGCAGGAGCAGAAATAACAGTCACAAAAGGTTTGGTCGGAACCAGAATCTGCAGCCAGATGGTCTTATCAACCAAGATGAAGGTTCCCAGTCAAGCCATGCTGGTTCTGATATTGATCTGGCTGCGGTTTTCGCACAGTACGTGACTAACGGGAGCCCTTCGAGTACAGATAACACTACCGGATCTGATCAAGATTCACCGTTAACAACAACAACCACTCATGCTTTAGATTCCTTGACTTGGGATATCTGCCAAGAAACTGATGTGAATCTTGAATTCTATGGGACCGAGAAGATCCAAGATGGTTTTGGCCAGTTTCTCCAAGAAGATGAAGAGGAGATGTTCGAGTTCCAAGGTTTACTAGATGACAAAGAGATTCAAGAGATCTTAGATTGCTCATTCACGGAGGAGCCAGACAAGTTAATTTCTCAAGGGAGCTTCATGATCGATGGTGATCACTGGAGTTCAACAGATCTTGCAACATTCGGGATTTGACCAGGAAGATCTTTCCTTTCTTTTTAATCGCATATACTTCAATTTATTACAAATAGAAAACGTACTACTACTAGTTACACTGAAACTTATTCTTATATATTGTTCATGAATTTATATCACACATGAACCCTCCCACGAGATAGAATCCGTGGAGTAGATTACTGTATATTTCTCTTCAAATAATGAATACAACTTACACTTTCTACATAAGTAATTTTACTGGCCATGCTTTTGAAATTCTTCTGCCTTGCCTTCTCTCCTTTCAGTTTTGATTGTGGAACAAACCTGTGTAAATGTTAAAACTAAAGCTTAAGAGTTCTACTTCTGGTTCTGGTAGAGAAGAAACGAACTTTAGTTGGTTGTGACATACTACAGACCTGAGTATATAGAACAAACAACTCGCCTGAAAATAATGTTACACACAGCCAATGTCTTAGCTCAAGATTGGGTTCCTGGATGCCACTTTATGCTGCAACCAACACTTTAAGAAATACCAAATGCAGGGGTCTCAGTAAGTTATCAAAGACTATAGAGATTGCAAACAAGGGATCAAGGACAAATATGTATGGGAATTTGGGAGTACCTTGGCTTTTGATTCGTTGGTATTGGTTGACAGCTAAGTGCAAGATCAATTGCGAGGCTTAAATCTCTGCGCAAAATGCAAATATAACATGTTAGGTTTTTTACTAATGTAAAAAACACTTATCTGTGATATAATAAGAACATGGAGAACTCACCTCCCAGTTACTGGTGTGTTATTGCTAGGCCGAGAATCATCAAACTGGCCGTGATAAACCAGTTCAAATGGCCTACGACCATCCTGATCGATTTGACAGGAATGGATGAGATAGAGTTCATAAACAAGTCACATTTTTCATAAAAAGAACGTGACATAGCTACTTCAAACGATAGGACCAAAGATTACCTTCTTATATAAGAAAAACTCAGGGGTACAGACAGCTCCAAATTCCTTTGCAACCTCTTGTGACTTGAGGAGGTAAGAGAGAAAAAGATCAAAACATGAGTATAATCAACAAACAAACAAAAAATGCTGGAAAAGAACAAAGAAGCATTGAACAAATAAAACTTACTTCATCATATAAGTAAGGAAACGGGTACTTGAACATTTTTGCATCTTCTGCCATGAACTCTGGCCCATCCTGCCAAAGTAAAACAAAAACAACAACCTTGTAGAAACCTCATCCACAACAACAACAAGCATTGACATTTGAACACTAGAGAAGGAGTCACACTAAACACAAACCTGAGGATGTGTTACTACAGAATTCGAAGATATTGCAACAACAGCAAGACCTTTCTGCAATAAAAAGAAGATAGCTCAGACTCGATCACAAGATATAGCTATTGAAAGAAGAAGCAAGTGTTTGGTACACCTTCATATAGAAATTGGAGAGCTTTACAATGTCTTTCTTCAAGTGAATCACAAACGGGCAATGATTACAGATGAACATAACCTAACAAAAAGCACAAAAAGGTTCAAACTTTATACACAAAACTACAAACGCTAAGATGAAAGATAACACACTCACCAGTAGACATGGATACAGCTCGAAATCATCTAATCTCCATACATTCCCGGTGAGCGGCTCCGGAAGCTCGAAATCCGGAGCCCTAGCTCCTAATTCGACTCCGCCTGACTCAATTCTGGCGGCGCGTACCACGACGCGCCTCGGCGAGAGTGCGTTGGCTCTCCGCTGTAGGTAACTGAGGTTCAGTCTTCTCGATTGCGAGAGTGAAGAGAGTCTATGGGAAGAGATGGCGAATGCGGTTCGTGGAGGGATTAGATGAGATGCTACGTGTGCGACGGCGGTTATGGCGGTGGAAACAGCCATTGTAAGTCAGTGAGACGATGTTTTCTTCCCGGAGCAACAAACCACACGTCGGTATCTTTTTGGATAAATGTAGATAGTGGGCTGAAATTTTTAGGCCCATCTCAATAACTGAGCCCAACAACTTAAAATCTTTGAAGAAATGAACCAAAATGCTAAATGGTATCTTTTATTGGTCTAGCCAATAAACTGATTAACGATTAGCAATGAAATGAACTTAGTTCAGTAAAAGGAATGAAATCTACTAAAATCTTCATAATATCTGAAATAGATAAACATCTACGAATTGTAGTGTTTTAAAGTTCATGATAACAATTTTGTATATTAAGTAATCCATGATAGTTTATTATTGAGTTTCTATTGATGTCAGAGGTGTTGTTAGCCGACCTTTTGATTTCAGATCAACTTGCAATAAATTTGTGAAATATAAATCACCACAATGAAGAATCTTTTACTTCACAGGAGGTTTTTCTTATTTTGACATCAACGTTTAGTAAATTGTAAAACTATGAAACTCCTTAAAAATCTCCTAGGATCTCACTGTAGGTTTTAACTCTTAACTAAGAAGGTAAATGAATCTATTGATATTTTTTTGATAAAATTAGAATCTATAGATAGTTTTTGCTTTTTTCTATATATAAATGCGTGGATGATGTGTCTTTTGGTCATGGACCTAAACGGACATCTTATGCTTTCAAGAAAAAAGAGCTGGTCCAAAATTAAAGCCTACTCGGTAATGAGCTTGTGCTGAGCTAGAAGTGAGTTTGTTACGGTGGGACCCGCGTGTAACAAACTTCATCATCTTCCTTATTAAAGCTTGTAGAGGTTTTACACAGAAATTATCCAATTACAGAGGAAGAAATCTAGAGAGAGTGATTACACAGAGGAAGGAGAAAAAAGAAGATCGAGATAGAGAGATCAACGTGAGATCGTAGCTCTTGAGATTACAGTGCATTCTCCGGTTCACGGTTGCGACTTGCGAGTCTTCGTCGTCGGAAGGCTCACAGGCTAACAGCGAGTCATCCTCATCGCAATCGCTGTGGTAATCCTTTCCGGTGTATGACTTGTATATGTTCTTGTAGTACCTGAGGAAGGAAGAACAAAGCGATATCAAGTTAGATATCACCACTATTGTATCACATCGATCTAGTGGAAATCATGAGAGTTTAGTTCTCTTTCCAGTCAGTAGGAAACGAAGACTAGGTAAACAATTCTCGTGTGTTCTTAATTATTGCTTTAGATCGAACTCAAACGAAATCAAATCAAGCGCAAATCGATTGAACTAGAACAGTTGGAATTGATCGAAATTGAATCTCGGTTCTCAAGATTATATAATGTTATTATTAGAATAAGACTGTATTTATACGAAGGTTCTATATATAGAAATCAGTCAGTATTTTGAAAATGCTAGAGGCAAGACATTCTAAATAAAGATAGCAATTATTAGCAAAAATGGCTACCTTCTTTTTATTTTATTAATTATGGTGTTCTTTCTTTTTCTTCTATTAATAGATGCCTATTAAAACCTAACCCATAGTGGTCGGGACTCAGGAGGACCATAGATGCTACTGTAAATTCAGGTTATAGCCTAATACAATTTCTACTACTATTATATAAATTAAAGTATGATTACTAAACGTGTTAGTGGCAAAAAAGAAATAAGACAACGAAAATGATCATAGACATCAAATAAATTATTCACCGGTAGGTTCAGTTTTGTCAATCGACGGTTTTACTCAGCATAGATGTTACTTTAGATGCATGGAAATTCGAATGGTGGTATACTGGTATGCATATACGTTGCCCAAAAAGATGGTACGGCGGGTATGTAAAGTGTGGACATATGATTGGATATCTTGTAGAAAACCTTTTTAATTATATACATTTTAAAAATTATTTTTCATAAATATGTTGTGAAAGATTATTTTTACCAACATTAATTCAAATACTACTTTGCATATAAAAATTATTTGAGGATTAGTTCTTTAAAATTAAAATCGTAAGAACAAATTTATTGGTATTTGGTATGCTATCAAGAAAACTTGTTAGGTTTGATAATTTGTTTTTATTTTGATAGGTGCGATGTATTTATAACTTATTAAGTTTTTCATGTTCACTAATAATGATTTTTACATGATCTCTAGATCAATATTATAACTTATAAGCAATGTTTGATATAGAGGGACACTATTATCGTATTGGGTAAGGTGATCTGAAGCCAAATAAAGCTTCAAAGGATTATTTAATAAACCGAAACTATATTTCTATCAAAACCTTACATAATTATTGGAGATATCTTTACACATTAATATATTTGTATAGTGGTGCAAATGATTGGATTCATGAACAAAGAGCTGACAATCCAAATGATTAAGAAACCGGGAGAAGATTCCTTTTATTTCATCCTTGCATGCCTTTATGACCAACCAGCACATCTAAACGGAGCCCTAAGCCCTTTTTAATCAAATATTATTAGTTTTTCAACGGTTAGTTTGATCGTTAATCTCCAGCTTTTATTTTATTTTTTGAAACCCTGGTATCGAGTACTTTTCTATTCTAAATTTTAATATAAAATTGATTGGTCAATTTACAAAATGTGGAATCTTTATATATAATGTGTATGTGTGTGTGTTAAAAGCGTCATTTTGCTAATTTTTCTATTTCGATTAGTATCTACTCCCTCCGTTCCTAAAAGATTCATGTTATAGTTTTTTCAGACTTATTAAGAAAATATTTAAAATTGTATTTTTCAATACATTGTTTTTTTTAATTAACTATTCCCAATAACTTTTAACCAATGAGATTTTATTAAACACAATTGTATTTTCTGAAAAATATAATTTTTCATTAATTAATATCTTGAAAATGTAAAAAATGTATATTTTTGAAACAAATTTTTTTTAAAAAAAATAGATCTATAAGGAACAGAGGGAGTATAACATTTGAAGTCTTAGAAAATTTATTTTGTTATGTAGGTATTGAAGATATAACCTCTGAACATAGTCTTCTTGTTTTTGCATCATTTTCTTAAATAATGAATGGCCAGATAAATTTGTAGTTTTGTATATGCACAGTATTTGTTGAAAATTCACAAATCATGTAATAATTCGGTATCATGGGTTACCCTACCCATCTGAACTTAAAGCCATTGAATGGATAGCAAATTACATTACTATATGTGTATATTACATGAGTGCTTGAATCTCCATGTACTCTAATAGATTAGAGCATTTCCGCATTTCCAATGTACATATCTATTTTAGAGGAAATTTAGAAGAATTCTACTTTTTGTTTTCATTAGAATAAATCTAGTTTTATAATCTGAATTTTTTATTTTAGAAAAAGATATATAGATGAAAATAGAAACGGGTTGGAGATGATTTTAAAGCCGCAAACCAAATCAGAGGTCAAAAGTGGATCACCATCATCATGATCTAAGGAATCTAAGTAATTATAGCTGATTAGTGTTTTCATGCCTTGCCGATAAACTAAATTAATATGTATATATATGCATACAAATGAGTTTTATATGGACTTAATGGTCTTTGCTGGTGAAGTTTACTTGTCTCCGCTTCTAACCCAAAACAATAATACTATCATGACGACTAACATATATACAACTATTAGTTAAATGCCTCTAATTCTTATTTTGTAATTCATATATCCCTTTATAATACAAAAGATATAACCAACTTGATAAAGTCAAAGCGATGTTTTGTACTTTGCAGTTTTGTACTACTAACACTATCTCTATATATATATATATGTGTGTGTACGCTCCAGATGTCTTGATTAAAGAGAGAAGAAAAAGAACAGGGAGAGAGATGAAGAGAAAGAGATACGAAATGGAGAAGAAGAAGACAGAGCTTCAAACCACCATAGAAGAGCTATCTCTCATCACAATAACTAAACCTGTAGATGACACTGAAATCACACATATACCCTTGAGGCCTCTTCTCTCCTTCTGCAACTTAATCATCCAAGTTCTTGGTATCCTATTTCATTTTTCGTGGATAATATTCTTAACTAATTGTTCCTTTTTTAAGTTACAAACGAATCTGGATTGTCTCAGCTTTTATATTGAGCACAACTCGATGACTGTCGTGAGCTGTTTGTGTTTGCAGATAAGATAGGACCGACAATGGCTGTTCTAAGACAAGACATCGATCAAAATATTCAGGTAACTGGAGATAATGTAACCATGCATATAAAAGACAAGACGAAACCCTTTATATCATTTTAATTTCTTTACTCTTTATTGATTGAAACTCATCAACATCATGTGTACGTAATTACGTATATATGAATGGTTGGTCTCTTATAATATATCTATGCAAAAAGACTGTTGAACTTTTATTCTGATAAGAACAGGCAATTGTTTCATATAAAGACAGTCCAATAATTAAATTTCAGCCTTGTGGTTCCTTATTTGGTTGCTTTCAAGAGTACTTTAGTCAATTTTGAAATGACTTTCTATAAAATGGATAATTCTTGTTTCCTATCTTTTTTGCATTTCATCATTTCAATTATTTATTCATTTGGGTGGTGTAGAGATTAGAGAAGCTTTGTGAAACAGATCCTTGTGTTTACTCCAATTTGGTTGAGATTCTGAAGAAAGAAAGGAACGAGGGGACATACAAGATGGTTGCTAGTTGCAGTAGAGCCCTTCTTTGGCTCACTAGGTACTCTCGTTGATTAAATATTTTATAATTCATCAACTGTCTTGTTACAAAAAATAAAATAAAAATTCATATCAACTGTTTTGTTACAAAAAAAATAAAAATTCATATCAACTGTTTTGTTTGAAGCTCGTGACAATAATTTTCATGCACAACAGCACTGTAGTCTAACTCATTGTACTTTAGGCAATAATTTACTTGTCCTTCTGGCATATTATCCCTCTTATTACTAGTTACAAGTTTGGACTATGTAGAACGCTAGACAAATACTAAAGAAGTATATGGTCATATAATGTCCTTAAAAAACATGTATCATGTATGTATTTCATATGTTTTTTGTACCCCCAAGTAGTCAGATCAAAATATGGAGAAAACACAGAGATGCGTTTAACAAATTCTTGATTACTGAATGTCAAATCATTCCCAAAATAATATATTCTTCAGTAATTAGACTTATGACTCTGTCTTACTATCTTCGAGCACATAGGACAATGGATTTTTCTGTGGGTTTGTTAAGATTGTTGTCCAAAGAGATGTCGTCAAAAATGGAAGAACTTGTAGAAGAATGCTACATCGCGACTTTAAAACCACACCATGGATGGATCGCGGCTGCTGCTTTCAAAGTATACAACATGATCACTCTCCTTCTAGCTTTATCATAATAGCATCGGTTTTATAATTACATCCCATAAAACATGTTAAGCTTTCTTGAGATTATATGTTTTGATATCGTGTTGAATATGTAATAATGAAGGTGTGCTTGAAGCTAGTGCCTGACAATAACACTTTCATGGACGCTATCGGTGCAAAAGACCAGAGCTATGAGACTCTTAGAGAAGATATTGATACATTAAGCTCATTGTTGACACCTATTCTCAAAGAAATTTCCATTCTTCTGGTAACAATCATCACAGATTTATCTTTATTATATACAACTAAAGTCTTCTTTACGTTTAAGTTCTCTAGGTTGACATATATTGATCTTTGTGCATGATGCTTCATTCTCTCTTTCAGGAACAATTCGGGTTGAACAGATTAAAATCGATGTAAAAGATGGATTCAGAAGTGATCTAATCATTAATTAATGTTTTTTGACATTTTGTTAAAGTGATGATTTATATTTTAACAAAAATGTCTATCTTTGTATGTATATATCAGTTGTTATATACAGTGTGTTAATTTAACAATCCGAACTAAATGATTTCGCCGTTCACCCAGACCACCTCAAGTTTGAGTAATAGAATGGCCGTTCGACGTCAAAAAAAAAAACTAAATGATTTCGCCTTTTTAAAAATTTTAGATTGTACCCAGTACATTAATCTGTAGAATTGATACACGAGTAGAACTTCGTCTGTATACATCAAAATTGTCTTGCGATTTTCGTAGTACTATTCCAAAATAGACATAGGAATATTGTATAATATTCCAAGAATATTTTATTTGTGTCTGAGATGTTTTTTGGTTAAATCAAAGAAGTGATGATAAATTTTATAGTTCGAAAGCATGTCTTAATAAAGTATCATTTTTAAGCCCATTACATTAAAATATTACATGGGCCCAGGTATACAGATCTGGGCTTCAAAGTGTTGAAGATCTCCTCCGTACTCTCTTCCTCGCTCACCTCGACAGAACATGTTTCTGAAGTCGTGTTCAGATCGTTAGCTGTCCTTACAAGTCTTGGATCTTTCCTCAACAAACACCACCAAACTCTCGGTCAACGGATTTGATGCAAAGCTTCAACATTTGGGTTGGATCAAAGTCTACACCTTTCTGGTAATTCTCCCCACTGAAACAAAATTTTGATGATCACACGCATTGATCTCCCTGAATCCGATCTGGGTAAATGCTTAATCTCCCTCATTGGTGTTCTCGATCCCTGGATTTGGTTCTGTCATGAATAAATATCCGTTTGGGTCGAGTAACAATCCTAACAAGGCATCATACTACGCGTACCAAAGAGGTAATAGTGACTTTGATCTAGAGTCAGGTTCCGTCAGAAAATCAAGAAAGCCCAAGACTTTGTTCGCCAAAATGCTCGGAACTCGCCTTCACCACTTGTTCAAACTTCACCCGGTCCTAGTTTTCATCGTCCTTGTCTCCTTTGGGATCACGGTTTTGATCTTTATATCGTCGATATACGAGAGCCAGTTTCGATCTGCGGTTGCTTACAAGAAGAACGATTTGGATAACGATGTGTATCCGTTTGCTAATCTGAAGAACCTCGTTATGGTTGCTGGACATTCTGTTTACACGAGCAGTAACTGCGGTAAGCTTGATAAAGAGGAGTCGTGGTTCTTGGAGTCTTATCAGAAGCATCCGGGGCAAGCTGCGACGTTTTTGAGTCATATAGAGGAAGGCGTTGAAGCTGCAGGTAAAGATGAGGAGGCTTTGCTTCTGTTCAGTGGAGGTGAGACTCGTAAAGAAGCTGGACCTCGCAGTGAAGCTCAGAGTTATTGGGCTGTCGCTGAGTCTAAAGGATGGTTTGGTGAGTCTAATTACTTACTCTTCTCTTTATTACAATTATGTTAATATTCTTTGGCTTTGTGGTAATGGACAGGGAAAGATGATGTGAGGTCAAGGGCATTGACGGAAGAGCATGCAAGAGACAGCTTTGAGAATCTTCTCTTTAGTGTTTGTAGATTCAGAGAGCTCACAGGCTCTTACCCACACAACATAACAGTAAAAGACCTTTTTACTTTTAAATGTCTCACTCTCTATCAGTATTGTGATGTTAATGTATATCCTTCATGCTTGGTGGATCAGGTAGTGAGCTATGATTTTAAGGAGGAGAGATTTGCGCATTTACACCGTTCAGCGATGGGGTTTCCGGAATCAAGATTCAGATACGTGGGAACGCCAGCTTCGCTTGAGTCCAAAGAAGGCGCTCTGAAAGGGGAGGCTATGGTTAGAGCTCAGTTTCAAGAAGATCCATACGGATGCGTTGGTTCGCTTTGGCGTAAGAAGCTGAAGCGTGACCCTTTCCACAGGACTATACCTTACCCTAATGGATGCCCTGAGATTAGAGGATTGTTCAGGTACTGTGGTTCAGCTCCTTTTCCTGGCTCTCTCCCATGGGACTCATCTGGGTCAATCCTATAACTAGACTTTGCTTAGAGGAACAGATACTTGGTCAAGAGCTTTTTTTTTTTTTGTTTACTTTCATTAATGTAAAAGAGAAACTTCACAATCTTTGTATTGAGAGAGAACTTTAAACTGTATTAAAATGCTATTTACCTGGAATATATTACAAGATCTCTATATTTATATAAAAACAAGCTTTTCATCCTCCATGTTCATCAATCAAAGGAAACAAGAACACAAATGAAGAAGAAGTAAAAAGAATGGTAAGAGAGTAATTATTACTAATGCAACAACTGGAGGTTCTGTCTCAAAACGGTTTTGTTGTTCTAATTGTTTGGTTTGGAGGAAGAAGACGATGACTTCCTGTTTTTCGCAAAGTCAACCAAGTCTTTGAAAAGGATATCCTCTGGTTTGTCATCTTTCTTTGGCGGTGTAGCAGCAGCAGTAGCAGAGCCGGTTGGATTCAGAGAAAGATTCCGGGATTGTCCCACGAGATCCTCATAAGAGGAATCAGAGCCACTGCTTGTGCGTTGAGGAACATTATTATGCTGGGAGTATTGTTGCCTCTGGCTGGTTCTAACGGACATTGGTGGTGGAAAAGCCCTGGTTCCTTCAGGATCCCATGGAGCACGAGGCAACTGCTCAGTTTGGTCATAAACTGGTTTGGTGAACAAAGCTTGCTCAGGAGATTTGCTCCGGGGAGCTGGATCGTCGAAAACAGGAGCAGAAGCGTCTCGGTCTGATGAATGGGTACTACTCGGAGGCTTTGAAGTCTCTGAGGCTCCTTGAGGTGTGTAGACATCACCACTGAGGAAGTCCATAGCACCAGATTCAACATGTACTGGCCTCATTGTAGGTGGTGGTGGAGGAAGAACAGGGTTGAAACTCACTCGTGCACTCTCTCTTTTTGACCTGCAGAGTTGAGTTTGATGAAGTTTTGGGATGCAATTGAAATGAGCAAAGGATGGTCATTAGCATTTACCTGTGAGATAGCTGAGAAAAATCATCATCTGACTCATCATCTTCGTCATGGTTGATGCTAACAAGCGGTATAGTAGGAGCTGTTGCAGGAACAGATTTTCCCTTTGCCTTATCATCATGTTGCTGAAGAACACGCTGCAGATTGTCGTTCAATGCCAATCCTTGACACAGAAGTTCCTCATCTCTGCAAAAAAGGAAGGAGACTCTCTCTCTCAACATTAGCGAATTCTATCAAATTTAGTAACGAACAGGAGGGTGAAGGAGAAAGCAAACGAATCCTTACGATGTAGTGTTGACCAGAGTCATTACACGTCTCTGATAAGTACGGCATTGCTCTACCAAATCAACTATAAGCTCTTCCTTTAAACCCTGTCACAACAGAAACAGCAGTGAGTGTTTCAAATCAAATCAAACAACAGAGACACCATGTCTAATCATGTAATAATATCTTACCTCAGGATGGCTTGGATCAAGAGCCCCAAGCATGTCCGTCAAAATATCAACTGATCCCTGAGCACTTTGAATCTCTTCCAAACTAGAAAAAACAAATACACTTAAAAGTCTACAACAAGCTTGAGACACAGAATATAGATGTATTTATCAGAAAAAAAAAGTAGAGAGTACCTGAGTGCAGAAGCATCATCACTTTGCAAAGAGGCCTGAATAGCAGCATCTTCATCAGACGCAGCAGCGTGAGCAATAATAGGCTGAGTCTGAGGTGGAGTAAAGAATGGTACACTGCTCTCGGTTCGAGGTGGGAACTCAATTCCAGCAGACTAAAGTTTCCAAAAGGTAAAACCGGTTTATCAAAACTTTGATACACAATAACAGAGTTTTGTATATACATACATAAAAGGCTCAAGGTACATACCCTGAGTTCATTATAAGCATTGTAATACTGAGGGAATCTTCCACCGCTCCCACCGAAAGCTTCTTGCCATGTATCTAATAAACTAAGTATCTTCTCCCTAACACTCAGGTCCGGCTACATAAGTGAGTTTGGTAAATTTCCAGAGTAAGCGAATTTCATAATAGAAATGAAATATAACAAGCTCAAAGTGAGGTGAGAAATGGTTTAGGGTAAGAACCTTTTTCTTCACTATCTTGACCATATCAGGCAAAATCTCACGTTCCACGATAAGCTGGTACACGCTCTCTCCACAATTCTTACTCAGAGTTTCCAAAGCCTGAATCAAAATCCACCGAGTATTCATGGATAAGAAGATCAGTACAATAAACGGAACCAAAGTGTATCAATGAAAGAGTGTAAAAAGAGGACTTACATAAAGAGCGAGAATCTGAACTTTAGAATTTTTACTTGCTAACCGTTTCTTGAGCACTTTCACTGCTTCTTTTGCTTGACTACAGAAACAAAAATAGCCTCAAGAACTTAGCCTAAACTCAATCAGAGATAAGTAATTTCAAAATGCGTTGTTATGAGAGGAAGAAGAAGACATGAGACGAAGTTACCTACCTAGGATCCATGTTGATAATGTCACAGAGCTCAATGTTGATAGCCCAATCAGGACCAATCAGCATATCATTCGTAGCCCTCTCAGCACAAGCAGCCGCGTTATTCGCCATATAGCAAGATTCGATCTTTCAATAAAAATCCTAAAAGTTTCAAGCTTCCTACAACTACCAAGTATAACAAAACATCATTATATAACTTCTTAATTATAGACTGTAATTCACATCATTGAGATCAAAGACTAATAAATAAATAAAGACAAATAGTAGCTATCACGACGTGTTTGTTTTACAGTCCCAGTAAATCCAATCAAGAGGAAATAAAACAATCAAGAAAGTAGGAATCAAATTCTTACCTGTCTGTGGACTCAATTTAATTGAGAAGGGGATGATAGACCGAGCGAAGATTTGTGCGTCTCACGATCGAGAAAACGAAGACAAGTTTATGAAGAAGAAGAAAAGTAATCTAAACTTGGTATGTGAACACGATCGGGCTTTTGTATCAGCAGGTCAGGTCATCATCATCGTCGTCATTAGCCAGCCGTCCATAAAATCAACTGCGTCTTCTTTGTTCTATTACTTTTCTTGCAAGATGCCAACTTCTATATCACTACTGCTAACGTAACGGTCGGTGACAGAAAAATATAATGAATGTCGATTATTCTTAAGTTTAGGTCGAAAGTAATGATCATTAGTCACTAAAATATCCTCATTTTGTTTGTTTGATTTCATTGTTGACTTTGCGTTTCCAAAGTCACCGAAAACGCGTTTCCAAACTCACCGAAAACGAAGACGCGCGTTTCGACGAGACAGCCACTGGACACACAAAAGAAAATTTTAAAACGCTACTTTTCAGGCAGAGATGATATTATTATTAGTTTTTTAGGCTTTTAATGCATATAAAGGAAGGATAATAATGTTAAAAAACAGGAAGAATAATCAAGTGGTAGACCATACGAGAAAAAGTTAAGCTACATATACTGTACATGAAGGATTCAAAATTCCATAGTTGAGAGAGACTAATCAGATCGCATTAAACTCTAATTACACAAATAAAACCGTATCCAAAACCATAGACAGGCTTACAAAAACAAAGCAAAAATTTAGGAGTGTCATCAGAAAAGTTTTATCTTCTTATAGTCGCACATTCAAAGGTTTTCATTCTCTCTGGTATCATCTCCTCTCTTCTTGGAAGATTTATTTTAGCCAAGAAGGGTCACCAGAGGGAAAACTTGTCTTTTAGTCTCGTGAACGTACACACCAGAGGAAAGACAACAAGCAGCTACTCTTTTTATCCCTGCGTTTAAGATAACATGGTTTATGTTATGATGCTCTATGAATCATTCAGACAACAACAGTCCTATATATTAACATTTAAATTCTTTATAATTTCTTTGGTATAATATAATCTACAGAGTTTCATTATTAATCTGACATGATAAAGAAGTCTTAAAACTAGACAAGAACATTTCAGTTTCCAATTAACACTTGACATGAAGAAGAGAAAATAAAAGATGAAACCTTTTCAAACATACCTTACGATGTTACTGCTGTTGCTATTGCTACTACCGCTCCTCTTTGTGCTCCCACTTCCACTAGACTCAGACAATCTATTCCACCAATCTCTATCCTCTGTTTTCACAGACTCATCCGAGATCGAAGGTCTCGGTGAAACCTGTGAATCTTTAACAGAATCCTTCCCCTTTCTCTTCTTCTTCTTCTTCTTGCTCGTATCTTTCTTAGATCCAAAGCTAAACGGAAACATCATTTTAAGAAGAAACCCACTATTGTTTCCACCACTGTTTCGACTCGGTTCAACTCGCTTGCCACTCTTCGTCTTCCTCACAACCTTACTTGTTCTCTGAGGCAACTCATCGAAGATCTTCCTCATGTCATTCTCTTCACTCCCCCTTGCTTCGACAAGATCCTTCAAGGAAAGCTCGTAACACGACTCGGGCATCTTACTAACCATCTCCATAAGCTCCCGTTGTCCACGAGCAATAGCCTGAGCCTTTGAATCCGGAGAAAGGCTCGAGTAATTTTCGGGACGGTGATGAGTACTCCTCGGTGGACTTGTACTCCACAGAGTGGGAGAACAGACGCCGGAGTCTGAGTGATCATTGGGAATACTTGGGAAACACAAGTGGTGACTGTAGGTTTTAGCTGAAGGATCTAACATAGCGATGTTGCAAGAACGAGAGAGACAAGATCCGTAAGTGAGTTATGTTCGGAAACAACTCGTTGGTAGTTACAAAAAGAGAGAGATATATGTATCTTGCTTGACCCGTTCATGGGAATCTGTAGTGGTATATACTTGAATATATATGAGAAGGGTTTTGATTTTATTTTTAAGTATGATAAAGTTTAGGTCTGAACATCTTTAAAAAGATTGTTGGCTTTAATTTGAATGTCACGTTGTAATTTCAGAGTGGTTAAGTTTAGTAGTATTTAATTTAATAGGAAGAAGGTTGTTGCTGTCAGATGGGGTTTAATATGATTGGCAGATCGTCACGGGATATCAGGAAGGTTAAGGGATTGGGACTCTTGAAAGTTGAAAGTCAAGCCCTTCTAGATTAGATGATGGATCATCCTCCTCAAAAAGTCTAGGATGGCCATATGATAGTTTTTTCTTTTCTTCTTTTGTTTCGTGGACTCAGAGGCCGTAACTTAGACAACGGTCCATCAAGCTAGAAAACGATCTATTTTATTTAAAATAAATTATATTATGATGTGACCGTAATCTAAAATGTGATCATAAGAAAGAAATTTTCGTATAGAAAGAAAGATAAGTAAAGCCCCTTAAAACAAAAACAAACAGGAAGATGTAAGTAAGTAGTATTCAATGAATTTGTAAATTGTAATTGGTTGACAACATAAGAGTACAACAAACAATTCGTGGCATTTGAGATTTGTGCGTTTCGATGAGCGTTGGCCTTTGTATATTTAGTCTTTTAATGTTTGTTAAAAGCATGCTTGATTAAGCGTGTGTAGTATAATACAGAGAAAAAAGCGTAGTTCATTAGTTTATTCCTTACAAATCCAAAACAAATCTCTTAAATAATCACTTACTAATCAGCAGTGAAGAAAGAAGGACGGGGAGATTTACCAACCATGAAGCATGCATGTGAAGTGCTTGTGAAAGTATTCCTTCTCCTGGACTCGGTGAACGCTAAGCAGGTATCGAGCTTTTTACATACTTGGTAGGCCGTTTGGCTACGACCAATCTGATGAATATCATCATCATCATATAGTCCATCCATTTTTTTCTGCATTATAAGGGAAAGCTAAATATCCTTCACCAAACATAGCTATTCTTTTGATTCATTGCGTCTAAACCTATGTTTGTGTAGCTAAGTAGCAATTTGGGTAAATCAAGTAGTATCTACACCGAGAATGTTTTATGATATGTTTCATAACAACAAATAATGAATTTGCTCAGAGGAAGACATTACAGAAAAATCAACAACAATCCGAGATTAGTTAACTCTGTTTAAAAAATTTCTTCATAAAAAGCTCAAGGATATGATATGACACTTACGTTATTCTGTTAGTTCACTCCCTAGGCTACTAGTGATGGGACTAGTCTAGGTTAAGCCATAGATCTGCGTTAGGTTCAAGAAGGCTTTCTTGGGTAGGCTACTTGTTTTTTTTTTAATCATCAGTAAATCTTGATTTGGGATATTCCAAATCGTCATCATCTAAAAATAGATTAAATAATATTTGGTGATTGCTGTGTAACCTAACTAATCTAAAAATGGAAATATTTTCACGTGGTGTCAAGATAAATCTTCTTTTTCTTCACATAGAAAAGGTTTTTGTTCACGGACGTCATGGTAAATTCAAAGAAAAGACAGAAATGACACGCAACCAGGTGACTATACAACTTGGTATAGTTGGATAAAGATCAAAAGCAATTAAAAGATGCATAGTACAGTTTGGTTTGGTGGTTGAAAAAAATCTTGAAATGATTTTCTATGTAGGTAACGCAACTTCTCTCAATATAATTCGTTTAATTTATTTTAATTTTCTTCGATAATATTAATCCACTATAATTAGTGAAGAAACTAATCCCAAAAAGCGAGGATGATGATAATTGTTAGACGTTTTAATACTTGAAAGAAAACAAAAAAAAAATTGGAGATGGATACGAATGACATGTCAAGTCCGACAAGGAACTACATGCACTTGTCGTCCTTCTAATCCATTGCCCACAAACATCGTTAAAGACGCAACTTCTTTCTTGTTTCTTCTTCTTCTTCATTACTCTTCACCATTTTCTTCTTGTACTTTTTCTTTTGCAGACATATGGCTATGTTGTTTGCTAGATCCAGAAACCTCGTTTCTAGCTTGAGACAGAACCTAGGTCTGTCGGCGATTCTCATCAAGCGCAATCACTCTTCTCCTCGCCCTGTTTTTACAAACTATCAGTTATCTTCGAGGGTGTTTTTGGATCCCTCCACGAGTTTCCGTCACGAGTCGACGGCAGTGGAGACACAGCCTGATTTGGTTCAACAGAGTGATCATGAGGATGATGCGCAGGTAATAATACTTTATTGGGTTATAATATTTATACTAGCTTTCACGTGGTTATACATACTTCATTATAAAACATTTGGATCTAGCTCATAAAAAGAAAGAATGAATAACGATCATTTCAATTGTACAAATCCAAGGATTTAATTAGTTCTTCCAAGGAGACGTTAGTTTTTCTTTCTTTCTAAACTAGTAGATATTTTCGGTTTAATGGCATTCAATCCGGTTTAGTTTCCTCATTTCAAAATTGACGATTACTTGATTCATGATTCATACTAAATCCAAAATCAAGGTGAAAATGGTTTTCATTTTGGCATGTTATTATATTAGTAATTTAGTATCAAAGATTTCTACCGTAAGAAAAATCAAAAATATCTTATCTGGTGTCGGTAAGATCCGGTACGAGATCCCATACTTCACAACAACATTTGATTCATAGCCGCACAAGTCATGAGTAAAAAAAAGTGGGGACCACTAGTCATACGTATGAACAATTGAATGGGACCATTCTAGTGCTGTGCGGGTCCCACATGGGGCCGTCTGATTAAGTACGTGTCATTTATGTAATAATCCATTCACAGACTCACAGTGCGGACACTATTTACAACTAGGACCCCTGTTCTTATCAAACCTTTTTACATATGCCCCAGTAGTTTTTATTCTTCACACATTTAAGAGTTGTAAGTATCATATACCGATTACTATCTAAACCGTATTTTGAACTTTACCAGGAATTGGATTTTCCGGGCGGCAAAGTCGGTTACACATCTGAGATGAAATTCATACCGGAATCATCTTCTAGAAGGATTCCATGTTATCGAGTTCTTAACGAGCACGGAAAAATCATCTCCGATAGAGATTTTATTCCGGTACAGTTTTGAAAATGCACATAATCAAAGTTGGTATAGTTTCGGTTTAACGCTGACCGATACATTTTTTGTTGAAGGTGAGCGAGAAACTTGCGGTTAGAATGTACGAACAAATGGCGACGCTTCAGGTGATGGACCACATCTTCTACGAAGCTCAGCGCCAAGGAAGAATCTCCTTCTATCTCACTTCCGTCGGCGAAGAAGCCATCAACATCGCTTCCGCCGCCGCTCTCAGTCCAGAAGACGTCGTGTTACCTCAGTACCGAGAGCCTGGAGTGCTTCTATGGCGCGGCTTCACGTTGGAAGAGTTCGCGAATCAATGCTTTGGGAACAAAGCTGATTACGGCAAAGGCAGACAAATGCCTATCCATTACGGCTCTAACCAACACAACTACTTCACTGTCTCCTCTCCTATCGCGTAAGAAACCAATCTTTAATTCTTGTTTTGAATGGAGCATTTTGCTGACTCTGTTTTTATTTGTTCAGTACACAGCTTCCTCAAGCTGCTGGAGTAGGCTATGCTCTGAAGATGGAGAAGAAGAACGCGTGTGCAGTAACATTCATTGGAGACGGAGGCACAAGCGAGGTTTCTTTAATATAATTCTCATTTCTTGCGTAAGGGGCAACCTTTCAAGAATTGAAAATTTATATATTTTTTGGGTTTGGATTAAAATGTATAGGGAGATTTCCACGCCGGGTTGAATTTTGCGGCGGTGATGGAAGCTCCGGTTGTGTTTATATGTCGGAACAACGGTTGGGCTATCAGCACTCATATCTCAGAACAGTTCAGAAGTATGAAACTAAACGAACTTCCTCTGTTTTTCTTTTTCAGACTAAACAAATCCTCTGCTTTTTTTTTTGAGTGAGCTTGTGTGGTTTGATTACAGGTGATGGAATTGTTGTGAAAGGTCAAGCTTACGGTATCCGAAGCATCCGAGTGGACGGTAACGATGCACTCGCGGTTTACAGCGCGGTACGCTCGGCAAGAGAGATGGCTGTAACAGAACAAAGACCTGTTCTCATCGAGGTAACTAGAGAATTATCACAAAGTGTACAACTTTTTCAATAGTAACGTGTTGGTGAAGTTTGTTTTTTTGCTGTTCTTTTTGCTTACAGGCGATGACATATAGAGTAGGACACCACTCTACATCAGATGATTCAACCAAGTACAGGGAAGCCGATGAAATCCAGTACTGGAAAATGTCGAGAAACCCAGTGAATAGGTTCAAGAAATGGGTGGAGGATAATGGATGGTGGAGCGAGGAAGATGAATCTAAGCTAAGATCTAGCACAAGAAAGCAGGTAGAGATTCCTGAAACACACACTACATTCTTGATGTTAGGATTGAAGTTATTTAGCCGTTTTTGTGTGTTTGTAGCTGCTACAAGCGATTCAGGCGGCGGAGAAATGGGAGAAACAACCATTGACAGAGTTGTTTAACGATGTGTATGATGTTAAGACGAAGAATCTTGAGGAGCAAGAAGTTGGTTTAAAGGCATTAGTAGAGAAACAACCTCAAGATTATCCTACTGGTTTCCATATCTGAGTCTAGAGGAACTGTGAAGTTGAAGATCTCATTCTCATGTATGATGTATCATGTACATATTGACTTCTCATCGCAGGCTATTTATATCGTTAAAACTCAAAATTACGAGCCTTGAGAAATGTATTTTCGTCATTTAATAAGATTTCATGGTTTGTCCTATGTTCATATTTGACTTTTGACTCTTATCCAAATTTCAGAATCTTCTCTTAACATCTTGTTTTATATTTGGTTCATCAGGCAGGATCTTCTCTTAACATCTTGTACTATTGTCTCTATCCAAATTTCAGAAACTTCTCTTAGCATCTCATTTTTGTTTTAATGAACCTATACTGCCGAATAATAATCTATCTTCCAATACATTCTACCCCGTAGCTCATTCACACACGGGTTAATATGCAAAATAGACCATTTTAGTATTGCGTTGTTGATGGCTATGAATGTAAATCGGAGAACAACCGGTTGCCCTATGTACGCTAAGCAGCGGCTTTCATTTGGATAATCTTGTTCATGTGTGTGTCTTTATCGACAATATTTAAGATTTTGGCTGCTGATGTGCATCATCAACACTTTATTCGGCCTCTGAATCTTCTTTCACATTCCTTAGTAATATATATCTTTTAGGATCCTGAAGAGAAATGTAAAACATCAACCCTTCCCAAATTCTGGCAAAACGCGTAGCTGCGCATATGAAACATATTTTTAATTTCATTTGACCATAGTAATAAGACCCATAACACCAATCCTTAGACCAAACAAGACGGCACAACCATCGCTACACAACGAAATCCCAAAATCTTAGCTCACTGCCTTAATTAGGTGTTCACTATGTGAGCTAGACAATAAAAAATAGAGGTCCTACCGGGAGTCGAACCCAGGTCGCTGGATTCAAAGTCCAGAGTGCTAACCACTACACCATAGAACCTGTTGGTATAAAACTCATACTTTTCTTTAGATAGCCCATTTGAGAATACTAAGACACTACTCCAATTTGGGTCCGGTTGATTCAGATTTTTGAATTCTTTGGTACTATAATAAGTCTCATTCGATATTTTTACTAATTTTGGATTAGTTTTGATTCTTTCCAATTGGATTTGGATCGAGTTATAACCAATATGTGATATAACTTAAAAACATGAAAAAATAATGAAAGCGATAAAAATACTCACAACTAGAAATAATTCAAAAATCTAATTATTAACTAGTTAAACTACCTAAGCTTTAAAAAAATTGAATAGAAAACTATACTACAAAATCTCTAAAATACTCTAAAATATCTAAATTATCTTGACATATGTAAGAGATT
Organism: Brassica napus; assembly: GCF_020379485.1. Classification (NCBI taxonomy): domain Eukaryota; kingdom Viridiplantae; phylum Streptophyta; class Magnoliopsida; order Brassicales; family Brassicaceae; genus Brassica; species Brassica napus. The sequence continues at coordinate 9,314,832 of NC_063439.1, forward strand.
AATAAATTGAACTAATTTTAGATACATTAGATCCTACTTCAGATTTTAATTTGAGTTATTCTTGAATCCAAAAGAACCTAGTTTTTAGACCCGTTATGATATTTTTAACTGTTAAGATCGAATTTTAATTTTTTGGTTTGATTTCGGTTCAAATTTTGGATTTAGCTAAAATGCCAAGGCCTGCTTATTAGTGAACTACCTGAGATAAATTGAAATGGAACCTTTTTATTTAATTACTTTAATTGTTTGTAGAAAAGTTTATTAATTTGAACATCCATTTGAAGCTACTTTGCTCTGTTTTTCTTTTAATTAATACTCCCTCTGTTTTTTAATATAAGTCGTTTTAGAAAAAAAATTATGTTCCAAATTATATGACGTTTTCGGTTTTTTATGTAAAATTTATTAACAGTTAATGTTATATGAACAATGATAATATATATTCTATTTTATTATTGGTTGATTTGTGGTTAGGTAAATAATTAATGATGTTTTTGTTTAGAAAATGTAAAAAATTAATAATTTTTTTTAATTTGTATGCACAATTCTAAAGCGACTTATATTAAAAAATAGAGGGAGTATATCTTAAAAAATGCATAATAACAAAAATAAAAGACAAACTTCGTTCTTTGGTCAACACGTGATTTTAAGTTTTTGATAGACAATCAGCTTTTATCTTGTTGATAGCGATACTACCAGCTAATATGACATATATTGAGTTTTATACAATAGGCCTTACTATTGGCCAACGTTTGTCCAGCCAATTTGGTTAAGTGTTATCGCGGTGATACGATAATTACGCGGACTTGAGTTGTAATTAAGATGCTTTCAAGTCCCTATTAACGAGTATAATAGATACCATGATTCACCTAAAGTAGTTTTTTCATGTAGGACGGTCATTAATGAACACTGGCTTAACACTTAACAGCTTTGAATGTCAATCTCAGAGGACACTAATAAAAACCGACAGTAAGCAACACTCTGTCTCCTAATCATTGTATATCCCTACTTATAGTCATATAGATAGAGCTTCATTTTCCGTACATATACAACTTTTTAATGGTCTCCTGGATATAATTTCCTTAAAAATAATTAACTGAAAATGTAATTAATAACTAGTGAGTAATTAAGGAAAGCTTAAAATGACGACCGTGTGTTGACTCAGTTCAAGATTACTTCCACATAGCAAATCACTTACCATAATAGCAAAAACAACAAAGACTATAAGCTTGCCAACATATCCTATGATTCACTTCTTAGAACTAGTCAAACTTATAACTTAGGAATGTACGTAACTCCAATCATTTAATCACCCAAGGACTTTCAGTGATGTATATATATAAAGCACACTCCAATCCAGTCCTTGACAGTACAGCATTGCAATTGCGTTACACTACGACACTAACAAAAACAAAAATGGAGAACGAAATGATCAAGACTCAGGCTCTCATAATCGGTGCAGGACCAGCCGGTTTAGCTACATCAGCCTGTCTAAACCGGTTGAACATACCGAACATAGTGGTGGAAAGAGAGGAATGCAGTGCCTCTCTCTGGAAAAGAAGGTCTTACGATTGTCTCAAGCTTCATCTCGCCAAGCACTATTGTCAACTCCCTCACATGCCTTTCCCTCCAAACACTCCTACCTTCGTCTCCAAGTCAGGTTTCATCACTTACCTTGACGAATACGCCACACGTTTCAACGTAAGCCCTAGGTACAACCGCAACGTCGAATCCGCGTATCTCAAAGATGGTAGATGGATCGTGGAGGTGGGGAAAGGAGCGGAGAGAGAGGTTTACTCGGCGGAGTACTTGGTCGTGGCGACGGGAGAGAACAGCGAAGGCGTGATCCCGGAGATTCCGGGGCTTGTGGAGAGCTTCCAAGGTGAGTATTTGCACTCAAGCGAGTACAAGAACGGTGAGAAGTTCGCCGGAAAACGTGTTTTAGTCGTCGGAAGTGGAAACTCCGGGATGGAGATTGCTTATGATGTGTCCAAGTGGGACGCTGATGTCTCCCTCGTCGTTCATAGCCCTGTACACGTGCTGACGAGAGAGATCGTACGGATCGGTATGTGGCTGCTCAGGTTTTTCCCGGTAAAGTTAGTCGACCGTTGGTGTCTCTTACTCGCGAAGCTGAGGTTTGGTGATACTTCGAGATATGGGCTTATCAGGCCTACTAAAGGCCCATTTATGAACAAGATTGTCACCGGCCGGTCGCCTACTATCGACGTCGGCTGCGTCGACGAGATAAAAGCCGGCAAGATTGAGGTTGTGCCCTCTATTAAGCGTATAGAAGGGAAGAAAGTGGTGTTCGTTGATGGAAACACCAAAAGAGTCGACTCTATTGTCTTTGCAACAGGTTACAAGAGCAGCGTTTCAAAATGGCTTCAGGTATGTTTTTTTGCAACTTAAGATAAATGTCTTAATGGCTTGGCTACAGTATGTTCTTGTTTTAATGTGCTCTGATGTGACTACAGGTTAACGATGGAGACTTGTTCGACGAGAATGGGATGCCGAAAGGAGAGTTACCGGATCATTGGAAGGGGAAGAACGGCTTGTACAGCGTTGGATTTGGGAGACAAGGCTTGGCTGGTATCACAAGAGATGCTCAGAACGTTGCTAGAGACATTGCTTCTCTCTGATTTTTAAGAGAAGCGTGAACAAGCTCTTCAACTAAATCATAACTTTTTAAGTTTTAAAAAAAGTCAAGACTCTTCTGTAATTCTTAGAAGAAGTTGACATTAGTCTCTTATTAAAAATATGCTAACAACATAAAAGCATAATGTTATTACATAGCAAGTGAAAAAAAGAAGATTAACATTATTGATAAACACACACGAATCTCATGGTTTAGTTGTTTGTGCCAAGAGCGTTTCTGAGGTTAGAGTACTTAGTTTCGAGCTCATACCATTCACCCAAGTTAACCAAACGATTAAACTCCTCGAAAGTAATCATCTTTTCCAAATGGTCTTTGGTGGTTCCTTTTTCCTTGAGGATCTTGAGGACGTCCACAAGAGCTCGAGTTGATGCGTAGAGTGAGGTAAGCGGGTGAGCGATCAAATGAAAGCCCATTTCTTTAAGCTCATCAGGTGTATGCAATGGCGTGCGCCCACCTTCAAGCATGTTACAGAGTCTGTAACCTTTTGTTCGCTTTCCGATCTCCTTAAGCTCATCGTCGTCTCTTGGTGCCTCAACAAAGGAAGCATCAGCTCCTGCCTGCAGATTTATCCATTATATCATTTTAAAAGTTAAAAGCTTAGAGTGTTATCAACATAATATGATTAAGTGTTGACCTCCATGTAGAGATTAGCACGGTCAATGGCGTCTGAAAGCCCTGTCTTTGCAGACAGAGCACGCGCATCAGTCCTAGCGATGAGGAAAAAGTCGGAATCTCCAATGGCGTCTCTGGCTGATGCTATTTTAGCAGCGTGCTCCTCTGCAGGTATGACCTGTTCTTCCCCCAAGTTAGAAGCCAAATGTCCAGAACTTAGAACCCCACATCTATTAGGAATATAAATAAAACCATCTGCACTCTTTGAGTTTTATTAGGAGCAAAGGATGAAAGTGAAACCAATACCTCTTTTCCACGCATATGTCCTACACGAAAGACAATAGAGAGTAATATAAAGAGTTAATAGCTTATATCTATGCGGAGAGAGGAAGAAGAAGAAGAAGATGATGATGTCTCTTACCACACCTCTTTGGCCATGCCTGATCCTGCACAATAACACCCCAAAGTAACATTAGTAAAAGTCAAGACTGACAGAAGGAAGAAACTGTCTCGGGGTTACTCTAATGAACCCCAATTAATATATCACAAGAGAGTAACAAAAGACGACTATATATGACCAGGCTAATTAACATTAAAAATACATTAAAACATAACAGAGTTAGAATCATTAGAGATTCATTCAAACATCACTAGAAGTTTGAAAATAGTTTTTACCTCAAGGAAGCAACCAGCAGCACCAGCTGCGATTAAGTCCTTAACGGTTCTTTGAACATTGAGTGCATTGCCTCCACCAGTATCTGCAAAAAAATGTCAAATAACCAAATCTTTAAAAAACTCTCATGAATAACATGATACAACTTCTCATATATAAGCATTTTAGATAACAGCTCAGATATAATAAATAAAAAAACATATTTTGTTTTGATGTTTCAAATTCTAAGACTTGCCTGCATCTGCAAGGATGGGTATGCCTGGAGCAGCGGAACAAACCGATCTAGCTGCTGCTGCCATCTCCGGCGGTCTGTCAAAACGACAGAATAAAACAAATAAAACGACAGAAGAAGTAGCTTCGGTCTAAAAAAGACAAGTGAGTAACTAAAAAGGCAGAGAGGCTTTACGTTATCAAACCGAAATCCGGTTTTCCCAAAATAGAGGCGGAGAGAGCGTAACCGGAGATCAGCGCGGCGGAGAATCCGGTCTGCTGCACTATAGCCGCCGACAATGCGTCGTAGACACCGGGAATGAGCACTGCGCCTTGCTCTTCGATCAGACGGTGGACACGCGACTGCATTCTCACCGTCGGATAAGCATATCTGACGGCGCGTGGGTTTTGCTTGGTTCTGGACGAGATTGAAGGGTTTGAGTAGCAGAGCTTAGTGGATTTAGCGGCCATTAACATCGACATTGTCCAAGGTTTTGATTCTCAGTGAAGAGTGAGTGAAGACAAGAAAATCAGTATCAACAAGATAAATAGGAAGAAGGATAAGTTACTGTGTCTGTAATGACATCACGTGTCGCATGTTTGTTAGCCTCTTAAACCATAGTTTAAACAAGATTAGCCTTGTGATTAATGTTGTTGGAAAAAAGTAATTAAAAAGCAGCGCTGCAGAGTCTATGGTTAGGTACGCGAACGCACGTGTGCTAGTGTTCATTTTATGGATGGTTGTGGTGGAGTTTTGCTCTCAATCACGTGGAGTAATGAGAAGTTAGTCTATGGGCCGAATATGGGCCTAAGAATATGTACCATGGAAAATTACAAACCAAAACCCAATACAAATCTGGTTTAGGTGAGAACTTTCATGTTTTCAATTTCTTACATACTTTAAACTTTGTATTCATTGAAAGACAAACAACACCAGCACTACATCTCACAACAACCGTTCTTTTTCAATCTAAAATATACGGTAATGATATATTTATATGTATATGCTTCTTCTTTGTTCTGCTTTTCTTTCTCATCTGGTTTTGGTATTGAAGAATAAGTTCATTTGGAGAATGAAGACGCGGAAACTTTAGAAAAATAGATAAATGAAATTCTATGTAGATTTGATAAAAAAAAAAGGTCTATGTAGACAACAGGCACGTATTTGGATTTTTCATAAGTTTATCCAATCGACTAGTGCAAAATTTACGTAGATTTGTCTTATAACTTTCTGCAAGTATTATTATATTAATAATGACTAAATTATTAGAGCTTTTGAAAATCATGGGACATGCTGTCCGGAGACTAATGAATATGAAACCAAAGCACAATTTTTTTTACATAGCGCGTCCGTATTGGCATGTGTGTTTAGGACCAAACATCCCACTCCTTAGTGAATATCATTTCTTAATTCATTAAACTAAACAGGAAGAAATAAACCTTATTAGCATGTGTACTAGTGTACCACCCGTTTCACTTCAGCATATTACCTATAAGGTTCGATTAGCGAATTGGTATCGTCTCCGTAATTTATCAAAGACTTTTCTTATAAAGTACAAAAATATCTGAACGTATGAGGCTATAGAATTGGGTGAAATAACCAAGATTTAATACATAGCTACAAGTGAAAAACTCAAGTTGAATTTATAACAAGCTATCCAGCAATCTTGAATCCTAAATCATACTTTTGTTAAACTTCAGTTACGCGTGTAAATGAATACATAATTAAACTGCAGAAGATTATTCCATCCACACTTTACTATTTCGTCAAAAGAAAAAAAAAACATTCATCAGCCAACTAGCAAGCAACATCATTTGCTTAAAGAAACTTCCATTTGAATTCCAATGGTAATAATCACACTATAGCACAGGAAGCACATTTCGTCAATGACATTTCGTCAATGGAATGTATAATATACAGTGCTGAGATAATAGTAATTAATACAATATATATAGTGGAAATTAAGGTTATATTGTAACAATTGGAAATAGAAGTTACGTAGTGGATAAGATTGAGACTTGAGAGAGAAGAAGTCTTCCTATGTGGGTATTGCGAGGATAAGGTTGATAAAGACCTTGTCAATTGTTAAGTAACTTCACCATATTTAATTTTAAATACACTATTCTTCTTCCTAGTAAAAAGAAAATAAGCAAACTGTGATTAGATTCTTTACACATTGATTTACGATCATTACTTATATACGTTAAACGAGGCATCTCCTCTGGAGCCCCCAAATATAAAAAGGCAATCTCAGAAAGATACCTATATTAACAGAAAGATAAATATTTATTTTTAAAATCGAAAATGCGGAAATGACAAAAACCCTGGAATAAATGAAGTATTTACAAGTTGTACAAGGGTATAACCCATCTGCAGTGATCCGACCCGGATGTATAGTCAATTCAATTGAACCAAATCGTTGAACCGTTTAACCAATCCCTGGAAACCAAACCAATCCCTCAAAACCAAACCTATCCTTCGAAACCAAACCAAATCTGTCGGTTTTATTAAACCCTTTACAATTTCCCTAAATCCTCCAATTGATTAATTCATTCGACTTCATTTCTCCCCTCCCATTTCTCCCCCTCTTTTCACTCCACTTTAAACGAGAAGAAACCCTAGTTTTGAAAATCAATCGGTGAGTTCAGAGGAGCCAACAACGATTACGATATGGTGGTCGAAACGAGAGGAGGGGGTAAGAGGAAGGATAATCCAACGAAGGAAGAGGTTCGGAAAGTGAAGTTTGTAAAGACGACCTCCGATAATATTGAGAAGACGACGACGGAGAATGTTGAATCGACGGGAACGGCAAAGACGACGGAGATTGTTGACTCGAGGGATAAGACGACGGATGTCTCGACGGAGGTGACGACGGATGTCTCGACGGAGAAGATGACGGATGTCTCGGCGGAGAAGACGAATGAGGACGCGAGGGAGAGTACGGCAGAGATAACGGAGGCGAGTGATGTGGCTTTAGAAACTGCTCTGGCGACAATGAACAAAGGTCCTGCTGGCCCATCTCCTCCAGCTCCTCCAGCAACTCCGACGATTGGGACTGAATCTGAAGAAGAAGAGAATGAGGAAACCCCTTCTTCTGGAGATGAAGAGAATCAGAAAGCCGGTTCTGGAGAGGAAGAGAATGATCATGACGACCGTTCCGATGATTCTAGCTAGGAGAATGAAGATGCTGAAGAAGAACAAGAAGAAGCAGATGAGAAGGAAGATACTGAAGGTTCTGGAGAAGGAAATGGTGACAGAGAAGGAAATGGAGACGGAGAAGGAAAGGATAATGAGAATGAAGGTTCTGAAGAAGAAAATGACCGAGAAGAGTTAGCAAATGTAGACGACAATGAGAATCCACCTGAACCCGGGAATCCAACTGAACCAGAGGTAACAAATTTTCAATTGAGTGTGTTAATGCTAGTAATACTAAGGGAAGTATAGGAATAACATGTTAGTTTTGGTAGAGATAAACTGAAATTGTGTCAACGGATATAACTTGGATATAACTTGGATATAGCTAACTTGGATATAACTTTAGTATGACTTGGATATAACTTTGGTATAACGTGGTGAATACTTTGGTATAACATGGTGAATACTTTGGTATAACTTGCAGGGTTTGAATGAAAATGTGGCAATCGAGGCAACCAAACCAACCAGCATGTTCTTCAAGCCAACCGAGTACAAAAAAAAAATAAAGCTAGGGACAAGGTGTATGATAGCTAGCGCGATTAAGACGCTAAAAAATCTGAAACCCAAGCTGTCTAACGCGGAGATGAGCTGGTTCACAGAGCATCCTCAATTCAGACACATTTTCCACATGAAGATAGAGACTAACCACAGGGTTCAGGGAATGTGGATGTTGTTGTTGCGTACTGCTGGTATCGAGAAGCTGAGAGAAGTGTGGTTCATTGTGAATGGGATTCCAATCCGTTACGGGCTGAGGGAACATGGTTTGATATCTGGGCTATTCTGCCAGAACTATCCTCTCGGCTACAAAGAGCTTGGTGGGACGAGGTTCGTTGATCGTCATTTCAAGGAAGGAGAACCGAGAAGGTTAGAGGATGTTAAGAAGAAGCTGGTGAACATGGGACCCCACAAAGACAGACTGAAGATGGCGGTTCTATTCTTCTTAGCTTCAGTTGTTTGTGCGCAAACGAAGGTTGGACACAAGGCTAATGATGTATTGGAGGTGTTCCAGAGAGCAGTGGATGATCTTGAGTACTGCAAGTCCTTTCCGTGGGGGAGATTTTCCTATGATTACATGCTGAAGGAGATCTCTCACACAATGAAGCATTATGGCCGCTACCAGGTTTCTGTGTTCCATTAGAGGTATGCAAAATCCCATTAAACCAGTCTGACAGCATTGTTGTTTACTAATGCAAAAATGTTGTGTGTAACAGCTTCTTGCATTCGAGGCAATTCCGAAGCTAGGAATAGCGTTCAGAGAGACTGTGGTTGGAGCTGGTCGCGACTGTCTGAGGATGTGCAAGTCCTACTTTAAACGAAATGGAATGACAGGGGTGTCACTTTCTGTGATAAACAAGGAACTGGGTAACACAACTATAAGTCTTCCTGTGAACTGTGGTAGAACTAGGGTAGGAATAAAGTGAAACTGTGGTAGAAGTAAGGTAGTACTAGAAAGGGAACTAGGGTAGGAATAAAGTGAAACTGTGGTAGAAGTAAGATACTACTTATTTTCTTTTTAGACATTAGAAATTGCTAAGTTTTAAAATTATTTATGTGTGTGACAGGATATTGACAGCATCATCCCCACCAAAACTTCACGAGAAGATAGCCTTTTGGATGAGATTATGGAAGATGAAGACGATGTTGATCAATCTGATATAGCTGTGGACAGTTGGGAGAAGTGTCTGGATGCAGGGCAGAAAGTTTTTTTTAAAGACATGTTCGACGAAGATGTAGCTGGACGTGAAAAACAGCCAGAACCAATTGAAGATGCAACAGGGGATGGAGTACAGGTAGGTGAGCAGTCTATTCAGCTGGGAGATGTTATGAATGTGCTGAAAAAAACAATGAAACTGATGAGGAAAATTGACAAGAAAGTTGACCAGCTGGATGGGAGATTGACCCCGCTTGAGAAGTTTGTCAAGGAAGCACAAGGCAAAGTAGTAGAGGTTGAAGAAGCAGAATCACAAGGAAAAGGCAAAAGAAAGAAAACCCAGAAGTCTATGGGGAAAGGCAAAAAACAGAAAACCAAGTGAAGTCGAGTGGAGTTGAGTGAAACAAAGTCTGTGGATGTTTTATGTTAAATCGTTTTTTTTTGTTAAAGAAAAACGAAGTCTGAATGTTTATCTTGATTGTGATGTGGATTTACAACTTTAACTATGTTATGAATATAATATTAGTGTTGTAATATTGTTATTAGATTTGTCTCGTTTTAGGTGAATGATAATTATATGACATATTACCAATTGAAATGAAATCCACTAAGCCAACACTCAAGACAAACAAAGTTCTTAACATAACCACATAATAAGTCTAACATTAGATAAGATTCAAAGACTTAACAGAACAAACCTAGTAGTACTTATACAAGTCTTAACAGAACAAAAAAAAAGACTTGTAACCGAAACTGGAAATAGATAGGGAATACAAAGCAAAGTTCTTATTTTTAGCACATCCATAGTAAGAACTTGAGATTTGAGAATCTCATGGACGAGAGGTAGAGGTAATAATCCTCTTAAGCTTAGCAATCTCTTCAGCCATATCATTCACCTCCATCTTTAGGCGCCTCACTTCATCCTCAACACCAAAAGCCCATGGCTGACGAAAGTGCATCCCATCATCCTACACAGTTTCACGCATAGTATAACTCAGTTTTACCCAGAGTATAACTAGGTTTCACTTAGTAGGATTAAAACAGTTTTACCCAGAGTATAACTAGGTTTCACTCAGTATAACTAAGTCTCACTAAGTTTAATTAAATTTATTTTACCCAGAGTATAACTAAGTTTAACTTAGTTCTACAAAGAAGGAAATTACCTCATAATTCTTGTAGGTGAAGTACCTACTCCCAGGCAAGGTATCGAAATCGTGGCGATACTTAGGATTTGGAGAAACATATGTCTTGATTTCACCGCTACATGGACAACGGGTAGGAATTCCATACTGGACGTCGCAAATGTAGCCTAACATGTCGTAGTGTTTCTTCATGTCCTTCATCTCTTTGTACGGGTGAGTCATCGTCAGTAGAGGGAATTTTGAAATAGATAAGATGAAGGAGGGAAGAGTGTGAGGAGTGTGAGGAGGAGGAGGAGTGGAGTAGATAAGATGAGGAAGGGAGGTCGGTAGATATCAACGAGATGAGAAGAGAGTAAAGAGAGAGAGGAGAGGATTTGTCTCAGAGGAGAGAGAAAGAGAGAAATAATTGACTAAAGTGAGACAGAGCACAGTAGACGAGACGAGACGGAGAGCAGAGAGGGAGTCTACTTTTTGACCGAAATAATTGAGATTTTTAGAATATTATCGATTAGGCGCGAAATTTTTTTTAGTTTCCCCCCCCCCCCCCCCCCCCCCCAAAATATTTGCTCATAGTTATACTGAAGTCTCAGGTGTTACCAAATTTCTTCATAGTTCTATTTTTCGTGATTTCAACATTTTTTAGTTTTACGTATAATTTAAATTGGTTAAGAAGGTTTTACTTGTTATTTTCCCTTATTACCATTCAAGTTTAACTGATAATTGCAAGAATATTTTCGAAAGCAGGAGAATTGTAGAATAGTCCTTTGTAAGCTGCTCTTATTAAGAAAATGAACTTGGAAAGACTATACAATGCATAATAGAAAATGTGATGACGATGAATTAGTTTAGTTTTTTTCACTAATATAATTTCAGGAGGAGTTTCTGTTGATGAATTAGGGGAGTAGTGAAGTGAATGTGTTTGTGCATTAACAATTTTGTGTTGGATTAGAGGGGATGATGTCAAGTAAATATCTGTTATTTACGATCATAGTAACACCTTGTTTTACTAATTTTCCGTAGTTTTCCATAGTTGCAACATAAGTTCGACAGTGCACAAACTTAGAAAATACATAGGTTCCAATACAGGGAAACATAAGTAAGTAAACTTAAAATAAAACTTTCTCACACCATTAAACGTAGAGATTTTGAAAGTCTCTAACAATTTCCTCTTCTTGTTGGATCCTCTCCAAATTAATTGTGAGTTCTGCAATGGTTTGGTTTAACTGCTCGATCACCCTACTCTTCTCTTGGATCTCATCTCGGGCTTCAATCAAAGCCATTTTTTGCCATTCTGTACCATCTTCTACATCAAACCATCTGAAGTAGTTGCATCCATTTTTCTCCTGCCAAAAATTCCATTGTAAATAATTTCTTTATTTTTCAATCTTGGATCACAATTTTTATCATCAGCTGGGATACCTTATAACGCGGACAGCCATAAAATCGTCGCCCCGGGTTCTTGTCTGTCCAAGCTTGTCTTATTTCGGCATCTAAGCGACAGAAACACAATTTTCTCGCAGAATTTTCCCTTCTCCTTGACGAACCCGAACCATCTCCTTGCATATTCGATATTTTGTCCTCAGAAATTAAGCAGAAGAGTCTCGAGAGAGAAAAGTGAGAGAAGAGAGAGAGAGAAGATGGAGAATTTATATCATTTATTGGATATATAAAAAACCAAATTCGGGTATATTCAGGAACAATTATACTTAGTTATACCAAGGTTCTCAGTAGTTGTCCAAACCCGATTAAAATTAACAACAACAACATTCCAAGTTCAACATACCAAAAGCAACATAGCAAAAGCAACATAGCAAAAGCAACATTCCAAGATTTAGTTTGTTTCACTTGGAGGATTAGAACGCATTCCAAACAACAGCCAATTAAAACCAAAATTTGTTCTCGCTCGCCTTACGTTTTGTGTCCTTTTACGCCGTTCTCCAACTGATGGATTCCTATTAACCTTTTTCCTTCCCTTCCTTGTCAGCTTTTTCGGAGGTATGATCTGGAGCTCTTTGATGTGATCCGGTACAATCCATTCAGACTTGTCCGGCACAGAATAAATGGTCCTGTAATAAGCCATTTCCCAAAGTTCTGTCCAGTAATACTTTGAGCACAACTGATGATACTCTATGTTGACCTCACGTCGACGACCATTAGCATCAGGAACCTCAAGGAAATATAAGTAAGCAACAAGTCCGTGAAGACAATGATACTTTTCATAATCAAATACCTTGCAGCTACACGACTTCGCTATCAAATTCACCAAATAAACCTTCCCATTGTCAGTGTCGGTAACCTCGTACTCAAGATCATAACTATTCAGCTCACGCACTGGCGTTTTCTCAGCTTTGCCCCATAAGTTGTGCAAATGGATCTCAACCAGAGGAACCAGTTTGGTATCAAGTGATCCAGACACGGCGTCCTTCCGATGTTCATTAAGCCAGTCAGATATTTTTTTGAAGATTGTATCCAACAATGGTATCAAGGCATACCTCCTTGCGTCCCTAAACGCGCCATTCATCGACTCCACACTGTTGCTAGTGTCCAAGTTGTATCTACAACCTGGAAAGTAAACCCTAGCCCAAGTTGCCCTGTTAGTGTTCTCCTCCAAATACTTGCAGGCTGAAGGATATCTCACCTTAAAAGATGCATAAGCAGCCTCGAACTCAGGCACTGTGTAATACGTAGCCAACTCCATAAATCTCCATGGCACTACGGCTTTGATGGTGTTATAAGCATGGTTTCTCACATTCTGAGCTCGAAGCCATATACAATGGCCATGGTGAGATTGTGGATACACATTAGCTACAACAGTGATGAGGCTCTGATTTCTATCGCTCATAAAAACTATTTCAGAAGAGTCCGGTATAACAGTTTTGAGCATCTCGAAAAACCAAGTCCAACTAGCATTATTCTCACCGTCAAGTACCGCAAACGCGAGGGGATAATGGTGACGATTAGGATCTTGAGCTTTAGCACATAATAGTACCCCACCATATCCGTTCTTCAAAAATGTAGCATCCACAAGAATCACTTTCCTCATGGCCTTAAACCCTTCAATGCAAGCTCCTAAAGCTATGAAAAGGTACTTGAACTTACCTGCCTCATCCAACTTCACCTCTGTTGTTGTTCTGGAATTAACCTGCTCTAACAAGTACAAGTAGCTAGGCAACATCTTGTAGCTGTCTTCTGAATTACCTCGCAACTCACGTATAGCTAGATTTTTCCCTCTCAAGGCTGTGGAGTAAGATACTGATACACCCAGCCTTAACTTAATTAAGTCTATGATATCTCTCGGAACAGGAGTCATCAGTTTTCCAGGATATTCCTCATTCAAAAAAGTTGCAACTAATTCTGCAGATCCTTTCCTCTTGCTGTTGCAGCTATTACTTTGATTAGTCCGAGAGCACGTATGCACACCCCAGTACCTCCTAATAGAAAAAATTTCCGTCTCTCGAATCCTCGCAGCTCGCAATCCCCATTTACAGTTTGCTTCACAACATTTTAACACCAACCGTTTTCGATCAGATTTTTTAATAACATAACGAAAGTTGCAACCAAATGCAGCTCTATCCACCACCTCTTGAAGTGATCTCTTGTTTGGAAATTCCTGCAGAAGGTACAGACCCATAGCATCTCCCCATTCCTCTATAACTTGACTACATTTTACTAAAGGTAGCTGCTCAACATACATATTACCACTGCCATCCATATTAGCTGTGATGTCCTTCTCAGGAGCGGTTTCTGTCTCAGCTGCAGTTTCAGTCTCAGCTGCAGTTTCCGTCTCAGCTGCAGTTTCCGTCTCAGCTGCGGTTTCTGTCTCAGCTGCAGTTTCCGTCTCAGCTGCGGTTTCTGTCTCAGCGTCTGTTTCCATAAAATCATCATGTCTTCTTTCGTCATCATTCTCTACCTCTATCTGCTTCTTCTGTTGATCTGCCTCCCCGTTTTCTACGTACAGAATCAGGGCTTTAGGTCCGACTTCATCATCATTTCCCTGCAATGCTTGGTAATTCATACCAACAGAACTTTTGCACACTCTTGACACCACCTCTAACTGATCCGATACACTAGTCTCCTCCACTAACAAAAGACTTCTACGGTTGTCTTTATCAATTGTTATTAGGTAACCAAACAAATCCTCATCATCACAAATAGTTAGCTCTGCCTCACATCCAACCACCATCGGCATGTACCTCAGCACCAGTTTTACATTCCTTTCATTCAACGATAACTTTTTATACAACCTTTCTTCAAGCATTGCCAAAGTTATATCATCCACTGTTGTCTTCATGGTTACACTATAGACTCGATCTTTGAATTTGAAATGTATGCTCACGTGTTTCGACATTGTATCCTGCAAAAACAACAAATTCAAGTCACGGTTATACTAGTGTTATCTAGTTATCTACAGTTATACATATTATACTTGGGGAATTGCCACTAATACCACTTTGCTAATACCACTTTTCAACTTTACAATTTTCAACTTTACCATTAAAATTTTAATAGACAAAGTACAATTATACCCTTGAATAATTAAACCTAAATTACTCTCTTTCTCCCCCAATTCTAAATTTGAGAGTTCCCAGATTGATTTCGAATTTGACGGTAATCAAATCCGACGACACTGACGAGTTCTTCGGACGGCGCTGGCGAGTTCTCCGGCGGATTTGACGGTGCTGACGAATTCTCCGACGAAGCTGAAAAACTCTACAAGCTCAGGTGAACAAGACGATCTGTCACTTTCTCCTCCATTGAGAAATAATGACGATGGCGACGAGCGTTGATTCGCTTCTGGAGAAGCTCAAACAGGAGGAGCTTTACCTTTCCACCAAGTAATTGGGAATCCTTACATTCTCAGAGCCGCCAATTTCCTCCTCCAACTCGTGCTTCTCCTCTATCTTCTTCCTTTGTCTCTGTAAGTTTACCATTTACGCTTTTCATGTTTGTATGCGTGGAAACATGAGCTTTGCATTTTGCTTGAGTGGCTAGGATCTGAAACCTAATAAGGAATGATTTGGGAAAAAAGAAGTATCATTTTTTTATTTGAGTTTAGTACTCTGTGTACTGTATTGAGTTACAGCAAAATCATTATTTTTGGGAAGATTACGATGTGATGTTCTCAGATTTCTATTCTTAGTAATTAATTACAGAACAATGGAATATCTTTAGTGCTTAGATGAAAGACGTATATTGAGACTACTTATACTTTTGGCCACATTCTCTGACAATTTTGTTGCTTTTTAATAGGAATTAAGTTTGGTTAGGTTGGTGTTGAATGCCCTGCAAGGTGTTGAGTCTTCTCTTATTAGGATACATAAGCTCTCTTATGTATTATGCTCTGAGCCAGCTGATAGGACAACCCACCAAAGTCTGAGCTTGTGGCATCGGTTATCAAGCACTGACGCCTTGGGACAAATTCTTTGAAACATATGATGCTTTGGTTCTTTGGTCTTTCTTCTCCATAACTTCGTAGACCCATTTCATAAACTTCAAGTTGGAAGTTGAGGGACAGGGGGGAGCTGTAAAGTAGGTGAAAATGAAGAAGCCAATAACAAGAGCTGCTATACTCTTGTTAATCAGACTTTTGCTATTGCTGTGATAAAGGTTCTAGAAGGCTATATATCTGGTCTGGATATATTATGTGCATCTGCAGAACTGAGGCGTTCATCTAACATTGTGGTTTTATAAACCCATTATAAATTTTTATAAACCATTATAAATTCAGAAACCCCAAGTATCTCTCAATGAATCATCTCAATACTCAATTGTACCTTTTTATAAGGCCTTATAAAAGAAACTGTAAAAGAATGATGTTCTTTAATAAGCAAAGAAATGGTGGAAAGTTGGTTAATTTGGTGATTTATAAACTCTTATAAATAGATTTATAAACCTTGTAAATTAATTTATGAACACTTATAAATAAATGTAAAAACTCTTATAAATAGCTTATAAGTTCTTGTAAATAGTTTTATAAACTCTTTTAAATAGCTTTATAAATATTTATATATGTTTTAAAAACTTTATAGATGGTTGATACAAGGTTTTATAAGCTCTTATAAAATTTATAAGTGATTTTATAAAGGTAACCCGCTTGAAGAATTTATTACCATTTTTATATTTGTAAGGCCTTATAAAAGAAACCGTAAAACAATATATATATTTAGCCTTATGTTTTTATGTTTTCAGAGGGAAACACAATTTTCAAGAAGATTGGAGTTGCAGAAAGAGAGAAAAGACACGTGTTTTTATGTAATATATATGTTCTTGACACATATAAGAGAAACAAGACACATGTCTTTCTGTAATATATATGTGTAACATGTGTTCTTATAAGTGATTGTAAGGTGTAAATCATTTGTACTTTACATTTACTCTAGTTTCTTTTTTAAGAAAATTAGTAACAAGCATCTTCATGTATTTATATCACCGATTTTAATTTTTAAACTTATAATAGCTTTATGAATATTTTACTTCTAAATGTAAAGATTTATAAAATCTTATAAAAGATTTATAAACTCTTGAAAAAGATTTATTTTTCTTACAAATTGTGCGATGAAGATTATTAAATTCTTATAATATTTTTATAAACCCTTATATACAGATTTATAAGCCTCTATAAAATGTTATAAGACTTCATAAAATAATTACCTTCATAAACTCTTATAGACTGCAGTAGATATTTTATAAAGTATTACAAATCTATTTATAAACCTATATGAATCAATTTATACATTCTTGTAAATCAAAATAAAATATCCCAAGTCTACTGATTGCTTGAAGAGCTCATCAACTTGGTGCTCCCCAATCCGCCATGGCTCTATGATGATGATGCCTTCTACTCCTCTTGCTTGGCGGTTTGATTCAGCTGAATTCACACTCAAAGAAGACTATAACGATTTCTTTCTGAATGTATGTTTCTTAATGTCTCAAGAAGCATTCATCCTTCAGATTAAGTACTAGTAACAAGCAAGTATCTTTTAATAATGCGTCATTTCTTAATATACTTACAACGCTTTGTCATACACTTTATACCTGATTTCATGAAATAAAAAGTTGTAACACTTCAAAATACCACTAACCTGATTCTTCTGATATGTTTTTTGGCTGAATAGATATTTCTCTAACAGGTTAAAAAGACTCTCTAAACTATTTATAAATCTTATAATAAAGTCTTATAAAACCTTTATATTTTTTTGTAAACCCTATACAAACTCTTCAAAACCCATTAAAATCTTTTATAAACCCTTATAAATCTTTTTTTTGTCAACATTCTTTTCATTTAAGCCTCATGGGCTGAAATTATGGGCACAAGTCTTTCGGCTTAAAGCCCAACACTTTGATACACAAGATTAAATTTATAAAAATAAAGAACACGTGCATGTTTTATAAAGAGATGATGATACGTGGCAGATTCTGAGGCACATGTGGACAGCGAACAATGCTCCACCGCTTCAGACCCCACCGCTTCAGCTCCACGAAGAAGAAACCTCCTTTGTCGGACTTACAAATCTTATATGTCTTTATAAATGGTTTATAGACTCCTACAAATAATTTTACATACCCTTATAAATTATTTTATAATGGTGTATCAATTTTATAAATTATTTATATAAACCCTTATAAACTATTATACAAACCATTATAAGTTGTTTTATAAAGCTTTCTAAATGGTTATAGACTCTTTTAGTTGATTTATAAACCTATACAACTCTTATAATACCCCTTATAAATTGAATATATGCTTTCATAACATTTTTATAAACTTTTATTAATAGTTTATAAAATGCTTTTATAAACCCTTATAAATTATTTACATTCATCAATAATCATAGATCTACCCACATTAGTTGATCTGAGAAAGTGAACCATAGATCTTAGAGACTCTTACAAATAATTTATAAACATTTATAAATCGCTTATAAACTTACAAAAATGTTTTATAAACTTTTGTAAATGATTTATAAACTCTTATTTGCCCTTTAAATTTCTTTTCTCTTCACTTTTATCTTCTTTCATGTGTTATTGCTCTATATCATATACTGCAAAAAGTAAATCCACAAAATTTTGTTCCCATTAACTTTTCTTCTTTTTATATCCTTGCTGAACTAATTGTACAACACTGTCAAAATCTATGTCATTAAGATCTGGAAGCGTTGGGGTCACCAAATGTTTGTATTCCTTAGAGAATCCAAACATTGTATTAACCAAAAGATGTAACAAATAATAAACAAGTTTTATAAGTCTCCCAAATCTCTAATTTACAAATTTATAAAACCCATATAAAACTACATTTATAATCTTTTATAAAATGCTTCACATTATTGACCAAGACACCGATTGGATAATCACTTTTGGATTGTCTAGTGGATCTGTTCCAGCTTCATAAATCCTCAGAGGAATCACGAAGATGTGCAAAATTCATTGCTATCTAACTGCCTGACGAAATAAAAAGATAATGTTAACTTTTAATCGTGTAAAGATACGTTATCGAAGCATAATGTTCATGTATTTTGGTAACAGTCTTACAAAGAATATATGATAACACAACACAAGACTTCTCATGTTCACACGTTTATATGTTTTTCTATAGATATATACGATGAACTCTTGTTTAAGAACTTCTTTTATAACACCTTGTAAATCGTTGAGATGTATTATCAGCAATATCCTAAAACCCAGATTTATAAGAGGTTATAATTCCTTAATATGCAGTGTACTATTGGAAAATACCTCTCTTAAATCGACATGTTCAAATGAGAAGTCTGAAGCATCAATGATATGAACTTATTAAAACGATGATATGAACTTCTAATCGTGGTCTAAGATGGATAAGCATAGTGTTCATGTATTTCGACAAAAGTCTTACAAATAATATAGGATAACACAACAAAAAACTTCTTGAGTTCACACATTTATATGTATAGACATATACAACTCTTGTTAAAAATACTTCTTTTCTAGAACCCTGTAAATCGTTGAGTTGCATTATCAACAATAACCTAAAATCTAGATTTATAAGGGGTTATAATTCTTTAATATGCAGTGTTTTCTATCGATAATCTCTCTCTTAGCCAGAATCCTTCAGATGACAAATCCAAATTAAATGTATTCTATTTTTGGATAACAGAAAAGAGAAACCCCTAAAATTACTTAAAACCCAGATTTATAAATGGTTCTAAGTTGCCAAACTCAATATTCACTATCAAAACTGTTTCTTTTAGATCAACATGTTCAAATGAGAAGTCTAAAGCAATCTTGTTTGATTGTTTCATTGGAAACTTTTTCAGAAATTATAAGGAACCAAGATAGACAGAACTGTCACTAATCAGCCAAAAAAAAAAAACTAAATCAACATATTTGGAAGAAAGAGAGAAGCTAATTTAAAAAGTCTTACTTTCATAATTCATCGTAAAAAGAGCAATTGATACTAAAACACAAACTCGTTAAAGACATACACACTGAATTTCATGAAACGACGACGGCGGAGCTCGATGAAGAAGACGACGAACTCGTTAAAGACAGACACGGTGAAGCTCATAAATACAACAACGACATGTTTGAGGAAGACGAAAGAGAAGCTTGACGAAGAAGACGATGAACTCGTTAAAGACGGACACCGTGAAACTCATGAATACAGCGACGGCGGATCTCCACGAGTGAGAAGATAGATCTGAAAAGAGGTGTTTATGGTTGAAGATAAGGAAAGGTTAATTTAGTCTTTTGCCATTTAATGAAGAATGTATTTTTAAAAAAGTCCATTTAGTAGTGGTAAAAGTGAAAAGTGGTACACCACAAAGTGTATAATTGAAATTTCCCCTATATACTTCAATTATCAGTTCTACTAGTTTTACCAAGTTATGCTTCAACTACATATCAAATTGAGGTTTCAGGTACTATAGGCTCAAGAACCTCAACTCAACTCAACTCAATTCCATAGAGGCAACTCAAATCAATCAACCAACCATATGCTTTAATTAATTCACATTTCCAATTACACACCTTAAAAACAATTTTTATCCAATGCAGCTTGGGGAGGAGAACAACTAACCTGCATTCACCGGAGAATCCAACGATCGAGCTTTCTGGGGAGCTGAGAGATTTCTCGGGAGCTGCGAATTGAATTCGACGAGCTGGAATCGATCGAGCTTGGGGCGGACTCACGATGGGGGTAATTTATTTCTCGTTTTAATTTCATATTTTTTGTTTTATTTTAATTTTTATCTATTTAATTGACATTGAATCAGAATCATATAACCAAACCGCCCAATCTATAAATCCGCCATAACCAAAACCGAAATTTGTGCCGAACCAGAACCAGAACCCCTCCTCTCAACCCGACATCTCTGATTCCCTCAATTTTTGATTTTTCCATTTTTTTTATTTCACCCACAGAAGGGTATAAACGACATTTCGCGACTCATTAATGAATGAGGGGTATAGGTAGTTGATAGAGCCCATAGGAGATTTTCGAACTCACGTTTGGGGGCTCCAGAGGAGATGCCTCGCGTTAAACAGTCATGTTATTTGAAGATTTCTATATACAAATGGCCCATTAAACACCAGAAATTTGTACTATTTATAAATAGTAGTTCAATATTGCATATCCAATTCCACTTTTTATTCATTCTAAAATAAAATAAGATTGGAACAAAACTTATTACTACATAGTACTCATTTAAAAAAAGAAAAGTTAACATTAGGAATGCTCTAAATCACATAACTAATAAGCTACTATAACTGGTGCAAGATATAGTGCATCATTATAATGACTTTTATTCTATATTTAATGTTTAGAAGGAAAAATAAAATATCGTTGGCTCTTAGTATACATATAACAAATATATGCAACTTAGGATAAAGTTCAATAACCTGAGTTTATGTTGTGGGTTTAAAGTTAAAATTGTAATCAAACTAATTAAACTGAATCTGCTATCTCTTATAATCACAAATCAGTATAATACATATATTGAGTAATTATCTGGTAAAACAAAGTTACAAAGGTACTTTTCCAAAGTTGACAAAGAGAGAAAAGAGCGTTTGAACATTTCATAAAGAATCAACACGCCAAAACTGCACTAACAACAGCATGAAATCGTGAATAAATTAATCAAAATGTCAATTAGTGGGATCTGTCGTAGGCACCCTCGTCACCCCACGATCGCTTCCGTCATGGCTTCCATTCATATCCAACGATCAGTAATTTTCTTCTAATTGCTAAATAACAATATCATAAATCGAAAATTACCAAGAAAGAAACCGAGCGATAATCAATATTGGTCAACACGACAAAACCAAAACCGACACGTAACTGCTAATTATCGTATTCTTTTCGGGACCCTATTCTTTTCCAATGATATTTTAAGATATTTAATCATTTTATTCAATAACCTTCTGGAACAGTAGAACTTGGAAAAAAAAACCAATTTATTTATTTTTTATTCATGTAAGGAATTTATAAATTTGTAAGCAATTTCCTCAAAAAATCAAGTTTGGTTCTCTCAGTC
Organism: Brassica napus; assembly: GCF_020379485.1. Taxonomy (NCBI): domain Eukaryota; kingdom Viridiplantae; phylum Streptophyta; class Magnoliopsida; order Brassicales; family Brassicaceae; genus Brassica; species Brassica napus. The sequence continues at coordinate 9,336,476 of NC_063439.1, forward strand.
TTTCTAATCAATCTTCATATTTGCTTGCTTAAAAATCTGAAAGTTTTTCTTTTTAATAAAAATTTCAACTGAAACACCTAACACCACAAGAGTGATCTTTTAAAAGGGTTAAAACACATCTTAAAACAAAGACCACAGAGACAGAGCCAGAAAATCAGAACACAAATAGTGGTTGTCCTCTTATGTGTAAACAGTAGAACCTAAAGGTCAAACCTTTGAGGCTTTTGACGACGTTTAAATCAGATTTCTTCTTTGTCAAATCTCAGTTTTGTGCATCTCCAGAATCATCGAAGACCCATCTGCTCTTAATCTCTCCCTGGTAAATTGACTCTCACCAACCCGATTCTTCTTCTTCTTATTCAGCTTTGCTTACGTATTCCTTAGAATCTCACTAACCTAGTTTTGCAAGCGGTTTGAACTGAGTCAATATGCAATTGAAATCATAGATCCTTGTGCCCGGGGTTCTATAATTCTTTTTAATCAACCCAAAGTCAATTTCAAAGGAACAAACTTTACATGATTTGGGTGAATTTGGATAATAGTTTTTTTTTTGTGTTAATTAGTTGCTTTGGATCATAAAAGCTCCATACTTTGTTTATATATGATGATGGATGATTAGTAACAAAAAGGAATAATCCTTAAGAAAAATCTCTTTTTTGTTTTCTTTCTTTTTTTTCTGGTGAGATTTGGATCATAAACTTTCATATTTGGTCTACATATCATGATGATATAGTAACTAAAAAAAGCCTAATCTTTATTTTTTTTTAATTTTAATTTTTGGTTTTGTTTTTGCATGATTCAACATTCTTTTTTTTATTGTTAGAATCATCAGTGGCTTGATGTTATTTTACTGTGACATTTTTGTAGTGGTGGTACAAAACTGTGGCTAGAGAACACTAATATCAAAGCGAGAGTCATGTCATTGGTGAGGTCGGTAGAGCTATCTGCTGCAGCTGCATACAGGAACCCGAAGCTTTACTCATTGAATGAGAATGGTTACAACACTGGTGGTGGCACTTCAGTTGAAATGTTTGATCCAGACAGGTCCAAGAACACTTGCCTGACTGATGATTCTTACCCAAGCCAAAGCTATGAGAAGTACTTTCTCGATTCCCCAACAGACGAGTTTGCACAACAACAACATCCTGTTGGCTCTGGTGGTGCCTCGGTTAGCTCATTTGGCTCTCTGGAATCGTTTCCTTACCAGTCTAGACCGGTTCTCGGATGCTCCATGGAGTATCAGTTACCTTTTGATTCAACCTCAACTTCCTCAATGAGTCTCTTTGGAGGTTACCAAGTGGCAACTCAAAGTCCAAGCATGGAGTTTGATGATGAACAAATGAGATCAAAGATTCAAGAGCTCGAAAGAGCCCTTCTCGACGACGAAGACGACGACGATAAGATGATTGGTATAGATCAGCTGATGGAGATTGACAACGAATGGTCTCCCAAAGAATCCTCATCCGAAGACTCCAACTCTCACGCAAGCAGCAAAGAGGTAATCTCACAATCAACAACAACAACAACTCCAAAGCAAATCTTGATCTCTTGCGCTCACGCCTTATCCGAAGGCAAGTCAGAAGAAGCTTTGTCAATGGTGAACGAGCTTCGACAGATAGTATCAATCCAAGGAGACCCTTCTCAGAGAATCGCAGCTTACATGGTCGAAGGCCTCGCTGCAAGAATGGCTGCTTCGGGTAAGTTCCTCTACAAAGCATTGAAATGCAAAGAGCCTCCTTCTGACGAGAGGCTAGCTGCAATGCAAGTCCTCTTCGAGGTCTGCCCTTGCTTCAAGTTCGGTTTCTTAGCAGCTAACGACGCAATAATCGACTCCATCAGAGGTGAAGAAGAGGTCCACATAATAGATTTCGATATAAACCAAGGGAGCCAGTACATGACGCTGATCAAAACCATTGCTGATCTTCCTGTTAAAGGCCGTCCTCGCCTGAGGTTAACAGGCGTTGACGACCCTGAGTCAGTCCAACGCTCAGTCGGCGGGCTGAGAATCATAGGCCTTAGACTCGAACAGCTCGCTATAGACCACGGAGTGTCCTTCACATTCAAAGCAGTAGCCTCCAAGACCAACATCGTCTCTCCCTCCACGCTCGGCTGCAAACCGGGAGAGGCATTGATCGTCAACTTCGCGTTCCAGCTCCACCACATGCCTGACGAGAGCGTCACGACGGTGAACCAGCGCGACGAGCTGCTCCACATGGTCAAAAGCCTGAACCCGAAGCTGGTCACGGTCGTGGAGCAAGACGTGAACACGAACACTTCCCCGTTCTTCCCGAGATTCATGGAGGCTTACGAGTACTACTCCGCGGTTTTCGACTCGCTGGACATGACGCTTCCGAGGGAGAGCCAAGAGAGGATGAACGTGGAGAGGCAGTGTCTCGCTAGGGACATTGTCAACATCGTTGCTTGCGAGGGAGAGGAGAGGATAGAGAGGTACGAGGTTGCTGGGAAATGGAGAGCGAGGATGATGATGGCGGGGTTCAGTCCGAGGCCGATGAGTGGGAGAGTGACGAGCAATATAGAGAGTCTGATAAAGCGAGATTATTGCAGTAAGTATAAGGTTAAAGAGGAAATGGGTGAGCTTCACTTTTGCTGGGAGGAGAAGAGTTTGATTGTTGCTTCGGCTTGGAGGTAAAAAAGAGTCGTTATGTTTCTATAAAAACAAAAAGACTTTATTTTATGTTTTATTTCGAATGTTTTGTGTTATATTTAAAACTGGTTAGGTCAATCCATCTCTCCATGTATTATTATTAACCAGAGATCAGGGATATGATCAGAGGTTCTTAAGCTAACCTAACACTTATGGTTACAATTATTTGTTTTTATCTCTCTTATATATAAAAGCAGAGTTTTTTGTTTTACATGATTGCATGTCACAAAGCCGTGGGCATTTGGTTCTCCAGTTCTCTTTGTTCGTTCTAGAGGTTTAGGATCCGTTCGGGTATTAAGGATTTAGTTTAGGTTTGGTTATTTTGGTTTTGGGTGATAAAATTTATTGTCTCTCTTAAATAGAAGCCGAGTCTTTTTACATGTTTGTATGTCAAAGAGGCAGTAAGTAGTCATACTTCAATCACACTTATTAGTAGGAAGACATTAGGAATCTGACATTTTGTTCAGCATAGTTATTTTTAAATCTTGTTACATCCAAACTAAAACTCTAAAAGCAAGAAGAACAAATAGAGAGAACAAATCATTGAAAGAACTAAACTTGCTGCTCTTGCTGCTTTCCATTAACCACATTTTGCTTCTTCTCCTCACCTTTCATCTCCAGTGACTTGTCATCCTTTTCAGCAGACTTCTCGCCTTTGTTTCCGCAGTAGATGACGTAGAGAATCAGTTGAAGTGTCCCTAAAGCACATCCAAACCCATTTGGTATCTTCGCACACACAAAAAAAAAAGGAAAACGTTTTTAGTAGTCAAGTTTTGTTTTTTTTTTCCTTTCTAAAAAGACAAAAGGGAGAAGTAAATTTACTGCAACAAAAGGGTCACGACCGATAAGACCATAGATGAACCAAGAAGTACCACAGAGGAAGACAAAGAGTGACAAAAAGAACGGCATGTACTCTACACTCTTCGTCTTTATCACCAACCTCTGTTTATCCAAATTCAAACATATCAATAAATTGAGGAAGCAGAATCAAAGAGATCTTTAGTTTCTTGATTTTTTTTTTTTGTTTGCTTACCATGATTGAGAGTGGAGAAGCGTACATGATGATGGAGAAAACGGTAGCTGCAATACCACAGAAGAGTTTTCTAGCGTTACCATGGAGGGCAAAGAGAGAGACGAGAGCCACCGTGGCGAATACGGCCAAGACGGCAGTGAAGACGCCAAAGATCTTAGCTTTCTCCTTCTTTGGCGCGTAGAAAAGGAAGATCAACACGTAGACTGTTTCTATCAAGGCTCCTGTTCCGTTGATTGTGCTCACAAGCGTGTTGTCCTTTGACACAAAGGGAAGTCCGTACCTGAAAGAAACAGAGGAGACTCAGAAACAGAGTTGTTAAAGAGACGGACGTTAAGATTTGATGAGAGGGTTTTAACCAGGCGGAGAGGAGACAGTTGAGGAGAGTCATAGGGTAAGGGATGCCAGAGAACTGTTCGGTTGATTTGTTCTTGATGATTCTCTTGAATGTTATCCTAATTTTCATTAACAAATAAATTAAAAAAAAAAAGAATGATTTTCAAGAAGATAACAGCTAAGAAAGGCAAGAACTTGAAAGAATCCAAAACAGAGTCACGAGCTGTAGAAAAAGGAGGAAAGAGGGAGGATGAGAACGTACGAAGGAGCCAAGAACAGAAACAGAGCAGTGGCATTTCCTGTAAAAGCATAAAAAGATAGTCTTTCAGTGACTTCTCATGGAGAAGAGAGACGAAGGAAAGAGAGAGAGAGAGAGAGATCGAGGGAAATGGGTTACCGAAAACGCCGAAGATGGTGTGAGCGATGTTCATCTTTTGATCTCTAAAGAGTTTCTCTTTTTTGTTCGTTTCTTGTACTGTGAGAAGAGAGAAAGCGTGAGAGGGAGAATGTGGTGAGTGTTGTGTATCAGAAAGCGTCTTCCTCAGGGGTATATATGAAGAATCAGCGTGTGCCAACCGCTTCACCGCGAAAAAAAAAACAATTATTATCAAATTACAAAGAGTAATGGTCCACATAAATTAGTGTAATTATTATGCTATTTGGTTTATTTTTAAAAATACCAAGACATAAAAAAAAATTGTAGCCTTACTAATTAAATTTAAATATAAGAATAGAAACTAACAAAAATATTTGTTTGTTACAATTTTCTGTATTTTTGGAAATGAAAACTTTTAACAAATTTTTTGTATTAATATTTTGGAAATGAAATTTTCATCTTTACTTGTTCGCCTGGGGAAATGAACCACACATTCTCTAAAATTCTAAATATACACTCTTGTAACCATTTTCCAATTTTCTGTATTAATATTTTGGAAATTAAAATTTTATCTTTATAACTGGTTCGCCTGGGGAAGTGAACCACACATCCTCTAAATATACACTCTTGTGACCATTTTTGTTTTGTTTGTTTCCTCTTAAACGAATTTGTTAATAGTTTATGGTTGTATACTAATCTTTAAAAAATATACCAAAAAGAGAAACTTTTTTTAGAAAACAATTATTTGTTTTTTTTTTCTAATGAAAAGAACCTTGTGAACAAGCCAGACTGTTCAGAGCGTGACGTTTTGATTGTAACTCGAGCCTGTATTTTCTGCGGTGCAGTGGCTGGTATCCCTTTTCACAATATTATACTTCTGTTAATAGAGATTCTAAGTAAATTTCGATAACTAGAAAGTTACTGGCTACTTAGCGAAACCAAACCTAACCAAAAACTAAAAGGCAAACTTAAATCCAACGGCATCGATAAATCGATTAAGGTGTCATATCATTCACTCAATTCATTAGTCTGCCTCCCACTTACTCTTCCATTTTTACAGGTAAGATAATTCATCTTTGTTACACATAAAGATTGTTGTTTTATATTTTATTTCATTTTGAAAAATGGTTGTATATTTCTTATTACATTTTGATACTTTTTAACTTTTTATACAAAATTGTGATTTTTTTAGTTTGTTAACAATACGTAAAGAGTTCTTGCTGACGTCCTTTATTGTTATTATTAATTTTTTTTGAACTTGTGTTACTATTGAATTTTTGTTAGAAGCTGATGCTCTTCATTAGCATAGTGATCAAGCTGGTAATGTTATCCAGTCACCAGTAAGTCAGTCATCAGTCACCACGAGCACATAGCTTAGATTATTCTGGTCGACCCAAGCCATCGGTTTACGACAACTTTTTTTTTTTTTTTTTTTTTTTTTTCGATAACTCTGGTATCTGGGCAGCCACAATCTCAACTATCCCCCGAAAAGGGTCCAGCGGTTTACGACAACTTTAACCGGGATAATGCCAACAAAATTTTTATTCGGTTTGATTATGAGGCTAAGGTTAATGGACGATCAACGTCAGCAGTTGAGTTGATTACGGAAGATGACCTAAATAGTCGTTTTGTGTAGGACAAATTAAATCATGAAACTGGGGCTTTCATTATTTAGATACTTCAATACGTATAATATAAGACAAGATATATAATTATGTACTTGCATTAGCTAAAAATTTTAAAACCTAACTTAATAATTGCCAAGAAAAGCAAAAAATCCCAAAGATAAAATAAAATTTAACATTCTTTTATCTGGCTTTGTATCAAATGACAAAACTTAATTTGTATGTCGCTGTTTAGGTCAATATCTGTTGAGATTCTGACATTTACGTGGAACAAAGTGATGTAATAATATGTAGACAAAAACAAAAGTATAGCGCAGTGGACTGTGCATGATATATAAGTATGATTCAGTCTGCAAGCAATGTGGATACTTTATTATGCGTGCTCAGAATGGACACCAATGAAATTGTTATACACAGTTTTACGTTTATATCCGAATCTAGCATGCATGTAGAAACTTAATATATTTGGATATGGATCAATTAGTGGATTGATAGCTTTTGTTTCAAATTAAAATTGAAAAACGTTAAAATTGTTTATCAATCAATGTTTAGTTACTACATATAACCACTACATTACACACAACAATTCTCATAAATATAGAGAAAATCGCATTTTTGAGGTTCGTTTTGAGTCCCACGTCAATGATTGAAAAGCAAAAGACTTGAGAATTAAGGAGAAGAAACGAGAGACAATAATGCTTTATAAAAGGTGAAACGATGACGTTAGGATACGATTCTTTTTGGACACCACATGGCATGGCACAACTCTTCACGAGTCACGTAGTTTTTTCCTTTTCCAGACATATCGACCTTCCATCTACTATTTTAAATTCATTTCTCGAAGAAACCTGGACCATTATTGTGTACTTTTTTGGTTACAACTTAATTATAACTATCGTTAGCATCGAAAAATCAGAATGAATGGAACAAGAAGGCCATGTAGACTGATTTGCCAAATGCGATTGATCAAACGAAACTGTTACTACCTACAAGATAAGCTCTAGAGACGATCAATAAATATACACAATCTCTCTATGTCAGTCTTCATCCTTGATGTAACAATTCAACTGATACTGTGATACAGTGTTTTTGATAGGTCCCTTGCCAAGAGATACCAATGTTGATCACAAGTAACAAGAACACAAGTAGTTTTGGGTAGATAAGTCTACCTCTTTTTGTCTTTTTCATTGATTTAAATAGGGAAGTACATGAAGCAAATAACAGAATAAGAAGGTGGAGTCATTGACTCCTACATTGCAGGAAACATGGAAATGTGGAGAACGTTACGGAAGACTCGTTCTCCTTATTGATAACAGAAATAAATAAAAGATATATCTTTAAGATTTAAAGATATTTGTTGTTTGGCTTACGTAGTCTAGTTGACTTTCTTGGCGCCATTTCAATGTCTTCAAATGGATCTTCTTGTATCCTATCAACACTCCCATCTTCAGAAAGAACCTTGTCCTCAAGGTTCATGGCGAAAGTAGGGAAGCTGGTCGCAATCTGTTGCTTGTCTTCCCAGGTTGCTTCACTTGCAGGTAAGTCAACCCATTGAATTAATATCTCCTGTAGTTCTTTTCCATCTTTCTGAATGTGACGTTGTTGCAGAGCTTTGGCTGGAGTTAAACGTAAGAGACCAGACTCCTTCAAGGGCGGTAGCTGAACTGAGGCAGGTTCATCATCGCCAATTCGTTTCTTCAGTAGTGAGACATGAAAGACTGGGTGGATTCGTGCGGTTGTGGGAAGAGTGAGGCGGTAAGCGACTTGTCCGACGCGGGCTTCGACTTTGAAAGGGCCAAAGTAGCGGTGTGAGAGCTTCTGTGAAGTACGGCGAATGACAGTCTTCTGGCGATAAGGTTGCAGGCGTAAGAAAACCCAGTCACCAACCTGAAACTCCACATCTCTTCTTTTGGTATCTGCTAGCTGTTTCATTCTGTTGTTCGAAGCTTCCAAGTGTTGCTTCAGTTCATCTAACAACTCGTCCCGATGCTGCAGTTGTTCATCTATTTCACCAACAAGAGTTGAACCTAGTTCATACCGTGGAATGGCTGGAGGAGGGCGGCCGTAGAGAGCTTGGAAAGGAGTTGTTCCCATGCTGGAGTGAAAGGTGGTGTTGTACCAAAATTCGGCCCAGGGAAGGAAGGAACTCCAGTGCGTTGGACGTTGCTGGACAAAGCAGCGGAGGTACTGCTCGATGCAGCGATTCACGACCTCTGTCTGTCCATCGGTTTGGGGGTGATAGGCTGTAGACATCTTCAGTGTTGTTCCCGAGAGGCGCCACAGTTCCTTCCAAAAGTGGCTGAGGAAGATTGGGTCTCTATCGCTGAGGATTGTGCGAGGCAGTCCGTGCAATTTGACAATGTTGGCCACGAACTGTGTAGCGACGATGGAAGCGGTGTATGGATGAGAAAGAGGTATGAGATGCGCGGACTTACTTAATCTGTCGACAACTACCATAATTGAAGTGAAAGCACCAGAGCGAGGCAAACCGTCGACGAAGTCCATTGATATGTCTTCCCAAAGATGTGTAGGAACAGGTAAGGGCTGAAGAAGGCCGGCAGGAGACATCGTTTGGGATTTAGCACGCTGGCAAGTGTCGCAGTGAGATATGTAATCTACAACGGTCTTATGCATCGAGGGCCAATAGAAGCGATGAGAGAGACGTTTGAATGTGCGCAAGACACCTGAATGCCCACCAAGAGTAGTATTATGATGCTCGTGCAAAAGTTGTTTGATAAGAGGGGAACCTGGTGGAATCACAACCCTGTTGTTGTAGCAGAGAAGGCCGTCTCTCCAAGAGTAAGGGAGACCCGGTTTCTCGTGTGCCGCTGTGCCAATGCGAATGAGGTATGGGTCAGAAGAGGTCAGCGCACGAAGATCAGTCCAAAGTGATGTCTGTGGGGCTGAGATTGCGTTTAATAGAGGGCTATCTGGTACGCGAGACAAGGCATCAGCTGCAGAGTTTGTTTTGCCTGGCTTGTACACAATGTCATAATCATACCCCACCAGTTTAGCCATCCACTTCTGCTGCTCGGGTGTGAGTATTCGCTGTTCCAGCATGTAGCGAAGGCTCCTTTGGTCTGTCTGGATGGTGAACTTGCGTCCCAAGAGGTAAGGTCTCCACGTTCGTATAGCTACGATGATTGCTAACATTTCTCTCGCATAGGTGGACCAAGCCTTCTTTGTGACGCCTAAAGAACGACTCATAAAGGCAATAGGTTGGCCATTCTGAGAGAGGACCGCACCAATACCATCACCAGAAGCATCAGTCTCAATCACGAAAGGGTTGGAGAAGTCAGGGAGGGCCAACGTAGGGGTGGATGTCATTGCCTCCTTCAACTTATTGAAGGCAGTGTCGGCGTCGGAGCTCCAAGTGAACTTGCCTTTGCGAAGGAGGTTGGTAAGCGGCCGTGCGATAAGCCCATAGTCTCGTACGAACTTGCGGTAGTATCCAGTGAGGCCAAGGAATCCACGGAGCTCAGTAACAGACGTCGGAACCGGCCAATCGGTCATAGCTTTGACCTTAGACTGGTCCACTGTGACGCCTGTGTTGGAAATAATGTGGCCGAGGTACTCGAGCTCTCTCTTCCCGAATTCACACTTCTTGAATTTCACCGAGAGTTGGTGATGTTGGATTAAGCTCAATACCTCTCGAACATGCTGCAGGTGGGACTCCCATGTCGGACTGTAAACGAGGATGTCATCGAAAAAGACGAGGACAAATTTCCGCATGTAAGGCCGGAAAATATCATTCATGAGCGATTGAAACGTTGATGGGGCGTTGCAGAGGCCGAAGGGCATGACAAGGTATTCAAAATGCCCGTGATGAGTACGGAACGCCGTTTTGTGGATGTCGGTTGTGCTCATTCTGACCTGGTGGAAACCGGCGGTGAGATCGAGTTTTGTGAAGTAAGCCGAACCATGGAGCTCGTCTAGCATATCCTCCACCGTAGGAATGGGGAAGCGATCCTTGATAGTGGCGGAGTTAAGAGCTCTGTAATCGGTACAGAACCTCCACGAGCCATCTTTCTTCTTGACGAGTAGTACAGGGGAGGAGAACGGGCTAGAACTGCTGCGGATGATACCTGCGTCGAGCATTTCAGTGACCTGTCGCTCGATCTCATCTTTCTGGAAGTAGGCGTAGCGGTAGGGTCGAACGTTGATAGGATCTGTTCCTTCTTTGAGCGTGATATTGTGTTCGATGTCGCGAGGAGGGGGAAGACCTGTCGGACACTGAAAGATCCCGTTGAATTCGTCCAGAATTACTCGCAAATCGTCGTTAAGCTCCTTTTGCTCCGAAGAGATCTCCGGCGAATAAAGAGCGAAGAGATGGTGGCCTTGTCTGGCTTCTTTCTCGAGCTCTTCTTTTGTTGTGGGCCTTATTGTATCGCGTGGAAGCCCAGTTAGTGTGTGGGTTTCACCCTCCCAGTCTAGCTGTAATGTTTGGGCTTTCCAGTCTGTGAGGACGGGCCCAAGACTCTGGAGCCATTGTATCCCCATCACCAAATCAAGGCCCACTAAGGGGAGAGCGTAGAGAGTGATTCGGAAACTAGCGCCGCCGATCTGTACCCTGACGTCGTCAAACCTCCGTCGACAGCGAAGTGGAGATCCGTTAGCAACCCGAACGTCGAAAGGTTTGGTTTGCGTTGCTGGAAGTTGTAATTCGGATGCCATCTTTTCACTGATGAAGTTGTGTGTTGAACCGCTATCAACTAGAGCCTGAAGTTTGTGGTTGGTGATGACAGCGAGGAGACGCATTGTGGTCGGAGAATCCCAACCAGATAAGGCGTGGAGTGTAATTTCGGGTGCAGGATCATCCTCTTCGTCCTCCTCATCGGTCTCGGTATCCTCGATCCCTTCCATGATGAAGAGTTGCGGTTTAGCGCACTTATGACCCGGAGAGTACTTCTCGTCACAACTGAAGCAAAGGCCCAGACTGCGCTTTCTCCTCATCTCCTCCCAGCTGAGTTTGCGGGGTGTTTGCACAGTTTGTGGTGATGTCGCGGCAGGTGCTGAAGCTGAAGCTGGGGAATTGGAAGTGGTGAATGATTGGGTTCGTGGTGTGAAGCGCTTTTGTTTCTGCAACTGATCGTCTTTCATTCTAGCCAAGTTGATGACTTCTTGTAATGTCTTTGGCTGGAACATACGTACATCGTCAGCGATTGTATGGTGTAGTCCTCCTAGGAAAGTTCCGACAAGCGCTTCCTCGGACCAGTTAGTCACTTTGTTGCGTAGTCTTTCGAAAGCACGTTGGTATTCGCGGAACGTCCCCGTCTGCCGTATTTTTGACAGCTCCTCATGGAAGTTTGTGCTACGAGTTGGACCGAACCGTGTCCACAATTCGCCTTCGAACGTCTCCCATGTTATCAGAGTCTGATCAATGCCGAGCGCTCGTACCGTCGCTTGCCACCACTCGTTAGCTTCCTCCGTAAGATGATAGGAGGCATAGTTCACCCTCTGGTTGCCGGTGATATCATGAAAAGCGAAGTATTGAACTGCTTTAGTGAGCCATTCTGTAGGATCTCCATCACTGAACCGTGGAAGTTCGATCTTAATATGTCGACGTTGGTTAGGGGCAGCTGCAAAAGGGTTGACAGCATCGGTACGGTTTGGATTTGTGACGTGATGTGGTGGGGGAATCGTGTCATCTCTGGGAACCTGTGATGCGCTGGATCCGTGTTCACGGGTGCCGACGATAAGCTCACGCATTTCCTTCAGTGAGTCAGCCATCGTTCGTTGGAAAGAATTCTCCAAGCCCCGAATCCTATCGTTAATGCCGGTCGTTAGGTTGAGGAGTTCATCTTGGACCATTCCCATGCTTGATTCGAGATCCTCAAGTCGTTCGCGGTTGTTGGCCATGGTCTCTTTCCGTAGATTTTGAGCCACAGCCTTGCTTTTTTGTGAGTTTTTGGTGATGCGAGGCGGAATTGTGATTGAGTGGGGTTGTAACGGTGGGGGAAAAAAAAAAATTTAGGTTTCTTGCTAGACGTTGATTCCTGAGAATGCCGTCAAGAAGAATCAAGAGAAAAAAGGGTAGCTCTGATACCACTGATAGGTCCCTTGCCAAGAGATACCAATGTTGATCACAAGTAACAAGAACACAAGTAGTTTTGGGTAGATAAGTCTACCTCTTTTTGTCTTTTTCATTGATTTAAATAGGGAAGTACATGAAGCAAATAACAGAATAAGAAGGTGGAGTCATTGACTCCTACATTGCAGGAAACATGGAAATGTGGAGAACGTTACGGAAGACTCGTTCTCCTTATTGATAACAGAAATAAATAAAAGATATATCTTTAAGATTTAAAGATATTTGTTGTTTGGCTTATGTAGTCTTGTTGACTTCCTTGGCGCCATTTCAATGTCTTCAAATGGATCTTCTTGTATCCTATCAGTTTTTATTTTATCCAAGTTCAAAGAGTTTTCTTGTATGATCGAATCAAAAGAAAATGATATATACAAGAACGGTACTTACATATTCATCGATTGGGGACACAATTTTGTGAATAGATTTGATTAGAACTCCTCAGAATTAAATACTTGCTTGCCCTAAAGGGTAGGGCTTTCTTCTCGACCTTTCTAACCTTCCATAATTGATTTTCTTTGAAAACTTTGTACCTTCGAATGTAATAGTAATAATGTCGTTGCACTCTTCTTACCTACTACGCTTCTGGCGTCTACCTACTTAAGATCCACTTGTATTGATGGACTCTTAGTAGCCACCAAAGAACCCAAGTCCTATCATCATCAAAATGATATAAGATCATTCAGAAAAATTCTTGAATTCTAGCTTTAATGTTTTCTGGTATGTCATATTGTCATTTGCCAAAAGACGGCTGCATATGAATACACTAGTGTAACCCCAAGGCAGAGTTAACTATTGGGAAGATGTCATATCTTTGATGTTACATAACCATGGCTTTGTAATGTATTTACCTAAAATAGAAAGTTCTTATTTATTGTGGAGAGCTGTGTTTATACACGGAGGCTTGTTTTTCGATAGATAACGTACATACCAAACAAAAGGATTTGGATCCATTTTGATAAAAGGCTGATCTATACAAACATGGCATGATCATTTACGTGTGGAACTCTGTTCCGTGTGATTATATTATTGGTTTCTTGTGGGTAGATTACTGTAGCAAAGCGTTTGTCCTTCTACAGACAAAGCATCTTCTCATCTTTTTGGTTGCTTCTGTTAAGTCCGATGAAATGTCGGCCAAAAAATCTCAGTTCCTTTGATCCGTCAAGAAAAATATAAATGTAAATGTTTACCAGCAGAAAATATCTACATAATATTCTTTCCCCCCTGACTATTGCTTGCACACATTTCATATTTTTACTATACATTCGAAGACAAAGAATGGATTAATCCAAGTCATATATATATACTATAGTTATTTCCTAGCATCTTCGGTTAGGAACCGAATGTATTAAGAATTAAGTACACAGGGTTAGGTATTTGTACATACAAGCACCTCCAAGATGCTAGAAATTTACAGATTAATTTTTTTCTTAATACACTCGGTTCAGTTATCTTATGTGGGATGGAACAAGTGTATGTATGTACAAATATCTAACCTTTTGCTATTATTTTGCTAGAGCTCTTAGATAGATACGATACCCCCTAGACAACACAGTAGGATGATTTGATGTTCTGTTCTCTCTACTGTTACGTGGAACGTAACGATTCTTGTCAAAAGCACACGATCTCAAGATAATAAGATGATATTCATAGATTAAAACTGAGTACAAGGTTACAGAGATGATAATGGAGTCTCTTCCCTCTCTTTCTCTCCTTGGTACTACTTACTAAAACACGAGATACCCTCCCCCAAAACCCTCACAGCTAATATATAGATAAAGCATAAAGCTAAAGTAACCAAACCATGGTTACTCATTACTAAACTAGAGTTACTTCTTCTTATCCTCTCTTAACCGATGGCCCACTCGTATCATCTACTTAGAGAACACCATTGCATTTGCCAAATTGCCGTTTATATGATGATTTTGTTTGTCCCTATCTTAATCACCAATTATATTCATATCAATAGTTTCCACGTGTAGAATAAGATGCTATCTCATGTTAGATTACAGAACGTGGTTTCAAGGTACAGCCTAATTGAACCCAAATATTAAGCGGATTGTTGGTTTCTGATCCAACTAGGTTTCTTTCAAAGCTTTCAGAAATGTAAATATCTAAATAGAACCATTATTTTATCGGTTTCTTCGTATCCCTATTGAGTTTTAGTCAAATAAGATCTTTTGTACAGTCACTAATTTTTTCCCCCTGGTATGTACAAAACAATTATGTTCACAAAAACTATTTAAGCTATGTAAAGACGTTAGAAAAAACTCAAGTTCATCATTGTGGAAACAAGAGATTCTTGTGGGATGTTGAAACCTCAAGGCAGAGGCATAGGAGGTCTCCAGCTACTGAAGTGGACCAGTTCTCTATTCACAAAACTCCCATTGTGCAGCCAAAACGTCTCGGTCGATTGCTGGAAATGTCTCACTTTGCGTTGAAGCTCCCACAGAATCCCTTTAACCGCACTGCATGGTGCATAATCTGGACCGTAGACAAACAAACATCTAATCTTACTACCACGGGATATCATTTCTTCTATGTCTCTATCTGTGAAAGAGAGACATGTCTTGTTAAAGTTCTTACAACTTGAGAATCTGAGGAAACCAAATGAGAAAATGCAGCTCTGGAGTAAATTATTGTTACCGGGTATTGAAGCTAAGTAATCAAGAAGCTCTGCTCCTATTCGAGATGATGGCCATTTGATGGATACTTGAGCGTAGTCGATGACATTCTGGAAAGGTAGCTCGGCGTGGTCAGATAAGAGAACCGGGACACATTCCTGAACAAGCAAAACCACAATGTTTCTGAGTACATAAACCAAGTTATTAGGTGAAAATAAAATGTTTGGGTAAAGAGATGATAGATCAGACCACAAAGAATGATTCATAAAAGCGAAGAGTCCATGATGATTCCCCACGAGGAGCGAGGCAGAACTTGGCGTTCCTCAGATGTTCAAAATATGTTGTTCTTCCAAACTTTTCAGTTCCGCTAAACTTCAAGTCTGGACATTCCAACTGTTCACAAAACCACCCATAAGAAACAAGCAAGCAAGGAAAGCACAACCACATAGATATTGCTTCAAGAAACAATGTGAGACTAAACCTTATCTGGATACTGCTTTGAGAGATCTATCAATTTAAGTCTACCAGCTTTCCCTTGAGCACGACCCAAATAATTAGCTAAATACTTCCTCTTGGACAAAGGCAAAGGCTGAACATCAGGTTGTCCATTTCTAGTCATGGCATCATCAACGTTGCCTGGTATGATTATATCTTTCCATGTATTGAAAGCAGTAGTGTCTTTCTTGTCAGTCCTGTCCCCCTGCATCCGCAACGCATTCATTTTTTTGTAAAACAAACTCCAAGAACCTGGCTCAATCCTTTCCACGCATGATTCTATAAGTAGGCACATAGACCATCTAATTTACTAGAAACAAAAAAAAAACTCAAAAGAGAGAGTTTTCACATAGACCCTTCACAACCAATAAACTTCAAAAGACGAGAAATTCCTCAACAGAGAGCAAGTGAAGTACCTCGGGAGTGAGGATAATAGAATGGTTGATAAATGTTGACCATGATCTAAACAAGTGAGCTCCAGCACCACTACAAAAAGAAACCTAATGTCACAGACAGCACAAAACAATACAATTCACAGAAAAGAAAAAAAAAAACTTTACTTCTCGATCATGTTCCACACACGAAAACAATTACAAATAACAACTAGTGTATACCTTGGAAAAACAAATATATGATCACGACCACCAGATCTTCGAAAATACGGCATTTGACTCAAAACCTAGTGGATCACAGAACATGTGAGAGTCAGACATAAGCACATCCACAACTGAATCAGTGAGTCACGACTTGGTTTCACCTTGACATAGGTCTGGTTAATCTCCTTGTCATTAAGACCACCCAACATTCTCACACACTTAACATAAGCTGGCACAAAGAACAGATCCGCCTCTTCTTTCTTACTTGTTCTAAACTTGGACTCCATAAGCAACTTGTGTATCTTAACCTAATCATCATCACCATCATATTCATAAGAATCAAAACGATGCCGTTTAGCTAACACATCTCCAACTTAATAACATAGACACTTGCGATTGATAAATCTAATCAAAACTGAATCAAGTAGTCACCTGAGATCCCCACTGGCCTTTCAAGCACGAGGCGGTTTTGACGCCACCGTCCCTGCCGTACATAAGCTCTTTCAGTCCGTCGATCTCGTTCTCGTCGTACACGTAGATCTTCAGCGAGAGATGGGATCCGTACCCTCGCTCCGGCCACCGTAGAGCCCCGTTATCGCTCGTGGTGACGGAGGAATCAGTGCGGTGGAGATCGATCGCCGGAGAAACGGAGTACCACTGGTCGAAAAGCCTGGTGAGGAAGAAGGTGGAGACGACGAGAAACAGAGCTCCGATCTGGTGAGTGCGGGTGCAGGGAGTGGCGTAGTGACTGCTGTACGCACCGAAGTTTCTAGGCTTGCTACTTAAGCTCGCCATCTCTCTGAGTCTCTCTCACTGTTTATTCGTTTGTTTCTTTGAAATTAAAAGCTTTTTCTGGGGAGATTTGTTTTTTTTTTAATTTAGATCTTGCAAAGACGTCGAGATCATAGCCGTCGGGTGTTAGCTAAACGGCATCGTTTGAAATTGGAAATAAGAATGGCCCATTGGGTTTAGAAGGACTTGGTTGCCGGCGGCATCATTCTAAACCGGCAAACTAAGAGTGAAAACACTGAAACTGTATCAAACTAAGGACTTGGTTATAGGGATGTTAACGTAGGGTAAAATAACCCAGCCCAGCCCAACCCAGTTTATACCCAACCTCCAAAAACCCAGAAACATCAACGTTGAAATCCAAAACCAGAAAATAAACCCAATATGGTATAAGTTTACCCGTGGGTATCCAAAGTATTATCTTATTTATTCTGAAAATCATGTAAAATATTAATATGACTAATGTGAGCATTAATATGTAAACAAGATTTTGCAATTTTATAGAAAACTTGTTTTAGCGCAAACGAGTTTTTGCAGAAAAAACTCGCTTTTTCGGAAAAAAAAAATATTTTGCAATTTTAATCGGGAAACTCATTTTGCAGTTTTAGCAGTAAACATCGTTTTGACAGGAAAACTCATTTATGGTTTTAACGAGAAAACTTGTTAAGTTGTTTTTGTGGTTTTAGCGGAAATTTTTCTTTTTGCGGTTTTTGGTCGGTAATTTTATTTTGTGGTTTGGTTGGAAAACTCATTTTTGCGGTTTGCGGGAAAAATAATCTTTCTGGTTTTGACGGAAAAACTCGGTTTTACGGTTTTTGCGAGAAAATTCGGTTTAGCAGTTTTGGCAGGAAACCTCGCTTTTGCGGTTTTGGCGGAAAAACTCATTTTTGATTTTGACGGAAAAACTCGTTTTTACGGTTTTGAGGAAAAACTCGGTTTTCGGCTTTGATGGGAAAACTCGATTTTTCGATTTTGGCGGAAAAACTCGGTTTTGCGGTTTTGGCGGAAAAAACTCGGTTTCTCGGCTTTGGCGGGAAAACTCGATTTTCGGTTTTGGCGGAAAAACTCAGTTTTACGGTTTTGGCGGGAAAACTCGGTTTTACGGTTTTGGCGGGAAAACTCGGTTTTGCGGTTTTGGCGGGAAAACTCATTTTTGCGGTTTTGGCGGGAAAACTCATTTTTTGCGGTTTTGGCGGGAAAACTCATTTTTTGCGGTTTTGGCGGGAAAACTCGGTTTTTCTGTTTTGGCGGAAAACCCATGTTTTTCGCTTTCGGCAGTAAAAATCGTTTTGGCGGGAAAATTGAGTTTTACGGCATTGGCGGGAAAACACCTTTTGCGGTTTTGGCGGAAAAACTCGATTTTGGAGCTTTCAGTCGGAAAACTCGATTTTACGATTTTAGCGGGAAAACTCAGTTTTGCAGTTTTGGTGAGAAAACTCAGTTTTGCGGTTTTGGCGGGAAACTTAGTTTTATGGTTCTGGCGGAAAAACAAGTTTTGTGGTTTCGGTAGAAAAACTCGATTTTTTGGTTTCGGCGGGAAAACTCGTTTTTGGTTTCTGTGAGAAATATTATTTTTAGGGTTTTTGCGGAAAAAATCATTTTTTGGTTCTGACGGAAAAAAACGTTTTTGCAATTTTTTTATAATTTAATTAAAATGGTGAAAATCTATATATATAATTGAAAACCCATGGGTACACCATTACCCTTTTGTATTTACCCAACATAAATATGGGTTTTAAAATTAATACCCATGGTTGACCCAATTAATTTTAGATGGGTAAAAACCCAGCCCATTATTAGTGGGTTTGGGTAAACCCATGGGTAACTACCCATGTTAACATCCCTACTTGGTTATCATGATTCATGACTCACTTTAACTTGAATTTATAAAAAAAAAAAAGGAAACTAAGAGTGAAACTGTATCAAACCAGTGTGAGGTTTTGGCATCATTCTTAAACTGTATTTCCAAAATTAAACAACGAACCTCACCAGTATCGTTCCTTGCTTCCAAAGTGGCAACAACCTTCAAGAGCACCCACAACAACAGATCCTTAACAACAAATCCTTAACAACTTTTTGAATATTTTTTTTTCTTTTTTTTCGTCCGAACTAAAAAAAAAACAAAAGATTGGCCAATCGCGGGTTCCCACGCGACGGTGGAGCCTGCGCACGGTTAAGAAGCTGCCAGAAAAGAGATCCGTAAATTGGGACTTCAAGAGGTAATTGTGGCACAGATTCTTAAATATTTGGGCTCCACATATTATTATAATAATTTGTTTTTAAGGATTTGTTGTTAAGGATTTGTTGTTGTGGATGCTCTTAGATAGCCCATTAATTTCATCAAAGACTTAAGATATCACAGTGTAAAGTCTTTGAAGACAACTAATATCATCATACATACACATATCACACCACTAAGGACCTCTTCATCATGTATACACTTATATACATACAAAAAACATGTCTTTACCATCTAGAACGACCAAATCTCATATACCAAGCTCATATACCAACCATTGGCAGAGATGAAACACACCACCCATCGTTCAAGCAACAAAGCTAAACACACATCATTCAAGTAACAACTAAACAAGAGCAGAATCTAATAGCTCATTTGGGTTTTTTTTCAAACCACAATCTCAAGAAGCTAAGAGTGAGAGCTATAAGCACAGGCCATCAGAGACCAAACATAACAACAATGCTCAAAAGATATCTCAAAACAAAAGATCTAAGACCGCAAATGAATCACATACTGTCTTGAGTAATGAGGGGATAATCCAAGGCACTAAGCTCAATGAACCAGTTCCAAGAGCGACCAAGCTTCAGCAAGATTGACACAGCGTGGAGGGTAGCAGCCGTTTTAGAAGCACCACTGTCAGAGAGAGGATCAATTTTCCCCAACACATCAACATTCCCAAAGGCACTCACTTCAGGAACAGTTTTCAAGTGGGAGAGAATAGATGAGCTTCGAGATCAATAGATCGAGAGAGAGATAGCCGGGTTCGAGAGAGAGAGCTGGGTTCGAGATCGAGAGCTGGGTTCGAGAGAGAGGGAATGGTGAATGTGTGACACCGTGCCATAAGAGCATGATTAACGGTATGCGATCCTTATGCGATCCTTTAAAAAAAATTGATTTTTTTTTGTCCTTAAAAAAAAATTGAAGTGAACTAATTGCGGGCCGCTACGTGTCGGTGAAGCCCGCAAACAGTAAAAAAACTCTCCCAAATTCGATCCTTATCTGGTGACTTTCAGGACCGATTTTGAACATTTATGTGGTGCCCACATCTTAATTTTGTGCAGAAACCACTTTAAGAAACAACTATATTCATGGCCTAAGACCCGTTTCTTCTGAGCCTTAATTAAGCGATGTTTCTTACTTAATTACATAATTTTTTTTAAACCTAAAAACACTAAATACACGGGTTAAGAACCCGTGGTAATGGTGCTCTAAGGAGTATAAGGACCACGAGGCAACTCCTAACAGTAGATTATTAACATGGTTCTAACTTCTAACCAATAAAAAAAATGAAAATCAAGAAACAAATAATTGTGTCGGAAGAAGTCCTTGCAGTAAGCTTTTGGAAGACCGTTTTTAATTGAACCATCTTTTTATAGAATACAAAAACTAAAGAAAAACTAAACCATTGTTAAAGCATAAGACTATGTACATTGAGACTATTGAGAGTGTTGAAAGATTATTTTCAA
This sequence comes from Brassica napus, assembly GCF_020379485.1. Lineage (NCBI taxonomy): Eukaryota > Viridiplantae > Streptophyta > Magnoliopsida > Brassicales > Brassicaceae > Brassica > Brassica napus. The sequence continues at coordinate 9,356,802 of NC_063439.1, forward strand.
TTGTTAAAGAAAAAAAAGAACAAAACAATGGGGTTGTTGAATGGTGAGTTGGATTTTTTAACCGTTGAAAGTAGAAACAAATGGAGTCCACTTTTGATATGTGAGTATGTGACTATTTTCTATTATTCAACAACAATTATTTACAACTAAATTATTATAAATTTATTTTTATATATCAAAATTCTTAATTTTTTCTACTCCATAGATAAAGATTTAGTTCATTTGATTTAGATACAATTTTTTTTTTGTCATTTTACCCTTAAACTCATTATAACCTTTGACTATTTTATTTTCTGAAATGGATCATAACAATAACTTTTCTAATACCCAAAATTTTTGACCATCTATATTCTCTATTTTGTATTTGTAAAAAAGTAATTAAAATTAAAAAAAAATATAAAAATGTTTTAATTCTTCATGATTTAAGTTAAACTAATTGAGAACTTTTATTACTATAAAAAGATGAGATAGAATGTTGAATTTTATCAAACATAACTATCATAGATTATAAAAAAATGAGTAGGTGTTGAATGTTAGGTGGAAGAGAGAAAAGATGATGTAAAATATAAAAAGTAACAAATAGAGTGTTGAATATTTCACACCAATGTACATAGTCTAAGAAACTAGTGTGGGTATTTCACCATTGGAGGTGCTCTGACAAACCAGCTTAGGCCTTCAATTACTTCTGCGCCGCGCCCACTTTCTGGTATGATAAGTGTTGGTGTGACATTCGGTTTTGGAATGTGAAGCAACTCTAAGTCTCAGGACGTCTCCTTAAGCTATATGATGCTCTCACACACCAAGAACTCGCTGCAGAGAAGAGATAAAAAAAAACAGAACACACTTGAAGAGTAGAGTATTTGAAGAAGAGTGCAAGACACAAGATTGTTAACCAGTTACATCCATTAACGAAGGTGTTAGTCTGGGTCAGGACCTGTCTCCCGGAATCTACCAGAGGTTATAAGAGAGTATTCACACAACCTCAAAGCCCTTACAATGCTTTTCTTGGTTTCACTCTATACCCCTTCCGAAAAACAAAGATACAAGTTTATGTTGTGTGTACAATGTTCTTACTTCTCTCTGTCGTTATTTCTCTACACAATGTATCATTATATATGACTCAGTGACCTAGATGCATCTTTGATTCCATGTATGGAATCAGTCAATGAACTCTGTCTTATCTTCTTGTTCATTACCCGAGAAACATCAGTTTGCTTTTGCCTTTAAGAGCTGCGGCAAACGGCTAGTCTTTGTGGTCCTGCAAAGAGAGAGTCACGTGGTCTTGTCCATAATACATTGTTGCTTCCTTTCCATATCTAAGTCTTCTTTCTTCTTCATTAAATCTCAACATGGACAAATGACGCCAACGATGCCAAAAGCTGGAGTGCACAGGTAACATTCAGGCCATGATCTAAGTGATTGATGCGGTCACAACGTAAGCTCTTTCCGTTCATTTAATGGATCAACGGTTTCACAACTACATTATGATCAAGATGAAGTCTAGTTTCAGTCTACGTACGCCTATCGTATTTCAGGGTTGGGGTGCGGCAGACCTTGTCAGTGTCCCCAACAAGAATTAACTTGTTGAGCCAGAGGACGCTCGGAGGTACTTATTAAAAATTTAAAATTAAAACGTCGATGTTCTAGGGGTATTTTAGCCGCGGTCGCGTGGAAGCCACTGGTTAGTAGAGGAAGTAGAGGCGGCGCCGCAGCAGAAGCATGAAATTCGTATCAACATTCTCTTCACTACTCTCAGCCATGGAAAAGTTTCATAAATAACCCGACCATTAATCTCTGTTGGATCATTGAACACTAATCTATCTGAGCAATGAGATTTCTTCTTGTGTATCTCAGGGGAAAACACCATTGTGTTGCCAAGAAATTCAATGTGAGAGAATTCGTGAACCCAAGGGACCATGATAAACTAGTCCAAGAGGCCCTCTGTATCTACGTCCACTTTCTGGTGTTATCTTCAGTTTTTGGATACATGATCGCATAGATGACAGAAGGTGGAATGCACCGGAAACATCCAGGCCATGATCCAAGGCTCCAAGCTATTCGTTTCGACTTTTTCGGGAAAACCGGTCTTCGGGTATCTAGGCGAGCTCAAGCTAAAACTACCTACAAGAGAATCCATACCCAATAATAAAAACCAAACAAGTGCTAAGTTTCAATGCGGTCACAGCCTAATCTTTCCATTCATAATATGGATCAATGGCTTCACAACTACCTTCTAAAAAAAATTATGTTCAAAAGGAGATATTGAATTAACTTGCATAAATTGTTTGGATTGTATTGACTGAAATACCAGTAGGGTTTTGACTGAAACCGTAATCCCCAATTATGAAACCATATTATTTGACTATATGACCTTTAGATTTTGCATATAATTTTTTTTTTTTTTTTTGCAATTGAGCTAAGCACATTTGATTGAATGACCAAGTTTGTTTTTTTTACTACAAGACTTTTGTACGAAAACGTGCTGGTGTTCGTGCAGGCAGTTGAAACAAAAGCTAAGATGGATATTTGTCTCTGTAAATATAATATGGATCTGAAAGTATCATATATTAAGGAATTGCATAGAATATATTGAGAAAAATAAATGTACGTCTTACAACGACATTAGAGTCTCTATGTGATTGGGATAAACAGCCAAGGTACGTAAAATGTTGTTGTCTCCAATTCCATTACGTCGCCTAAACTGGTCATCCGCAAGTCCTTCAACTACCACTCTCCTGTAGACGTTTGTGTTCAGATCATAGTATAGAAGCCGAACCGGATTCACCAAGTCTAATGGTACATAGATCAACTCACCGGCATCATTGACCCCTTTCATATCTAAACAGGCATGCGAAATTGGATCATAGCGAGAAAAAGGTAGATGAATTTTTTTATACGACCACTCGTGTTTCTCCGCGTCCTCCAAAATCCATATTTCAATATCATCAACTTTTGTAACATCATTATCTTTTGAAGAAACACAAGCTAACTTCCCTTCGTAAAGTACGGGGAAAATCTTAGGAACACTAAGATAATTCCATGGTACTTCGATCATACTCATCTTTTCAGATCTGACATGGAAGCTCACCAGGATATAATCACTATGAGATTTAAGAGAGGCTACGTAATATATAACCCCGTTAATAATGTGTTGTCCAGGACAGTAAGGGACATGTTCAGTGATCCCTTGGATGACTCTCCATGACTCCTTATGATCTCCAGTCAATGTAAGGACCCGAGGTCGATTGTCTCCTTTACTACATGGATACCTAGGCATAGACAGCACTTTGTACGTACCATCGATTGGGTCGAATCCTAAAAAGCAGCTCATGTTACTCCAGCCTCTTTTGGGATGGGGTAAGATTACGGTGCGTCTCGTGGTGGGGTTCCAAACTTCGAGCTTGAGAGATACACTGGAGCAGATCATGCCATGGACGGACACGTTCCAAAACACGCTACAATTTCCTGGATACGTCAGCGCATAACTCTCCACCAGTTGAGGCTTGTTATCAGAATTCTGGTTTTGTGGTATGGAGAAACCAAACAGCTTGCCGTTTTTCTCTGACAAGATGAGAAGACGGGGACTTGACCGAGCTGCGAAAGAGCTAATGAAAGATGGAAGAGTCGTGATCGAAGACCAGACCTTGGAAACGCAGCGAAACTTCACAATAGATTTGGCAGGCAGACGTAAGAGTATATCCGAGACTAAATCCACAGGTAAGTAAGTTGCTTCCGATTGTCTTGTTCTCCCAACTTTTATCTGTGGGTGCGGCTTCTCTGATTCCATCGCTCTACCCTAATTTTTGTTTCCTCGTTCTCCTTTCCAATAAAAACACATGTACATATATATATATTATAAAATAAAATAATACGCCGACGTTTTTCAGCGGTATTTTAGGGGCGGTCGCGTGGGAGGCAGGGAAGCCACTACTCTCAGTCTTAGACGGATATCAACAAAGCTTTATGAAGAAGGTACTCATTGTAATCGATTCTCGTGATGTTTTAAAGCATGAACTTCAGTGCACAACATCAAATTACATTCACTGGGTCCATCAAAGGTATGGAACTCGACATCTATAACGGAACTATGGCTGTGGTATACCCATAAAAGTAAAACTATACGGTAAAGAAATAACAAAGCTTACAGTGAAGAAAGAGGAGTTTTAAGTGCTGGTGGCGGTGATAAAGTGTTAGTAGAATTGTCAGTCCAGTTCTTGTCACCCCAGTGCCAAAGCATACTCTCCCAGTAGCAGAAATCTTCATAACAAGTCTCTAGTCGCTTGTCTTTGATCTTAATCTTCCAATGTCCATCTGTGTAGTTTCCTTTCTCAGCTTGCATCCTGTCCCATTCCAGTTGCGCCTTCTGTTTTGATCTCAGCAGGCAGAATTTCTGCAAGTTCTCAGGCATGGCGTCGTGCACTCTCCACCAGGTTTTGTGAGCTACATCGCTTGCAAACTCCTGCAGAATGTCGACATTCCAGTTGCAGTCGTAGTCCCTGAAGCATAGCCAAGGTTTGTTACCAAGGTAATGGAGGACGTAGAGAATAGGAGGATCGGTTCCAAAGAGACGCGTCTTCATCTGCTTTATCTCAGGCTCATCACCTTCCCAGAAATGCTTCAGAAAGTTCATGTGTTTCGGGATCCGATGCCACCATGTATATACTTCGTTAAGGTACCCTTGGTCTCCTCCATTGTACGACACGATCTCATTAATGTGATCCATAAGTAGCTGGAATGTGGAGTTTGATGGCTCAACCACCATCACACCGGAGTTGAAGAGGGTCGCGTTGTTTCCAGTAGCAGATATCTCAGGCATCTCAAAGAGGAAGTCAATGTTCCTAAGGATAAGCATATCAGCATCAATGAAGATGATCTTGTCGTACTCAGTCAATTGCCAAAGACGAAACTTGCTGTAGTTCCATTCGTTATATGCTTCTGCTTCAGCTTTCGGATTCCTGATCCTTTGAATAGAATAGATCTTCCATCCAGCGGCAGCCAGGCCACTTCTATGGTGCTCAGTTATCGAGTCATCAACAAGTATCACCAGGTCTCGCGTAGAGCCAGCCATGCGAATGCTCTGTGCCGCTGTTATGGCTCCACACACATAAAAATTAGCAGAGTGCAATATGGTGGCATATGCTTCTCTCTTTGCACTTGCTGAGTAGAAAGTGTCTGCAAGAAAATATTGCCAGGTCAGAACTCTTGTCTCATTTGCGATGCTAAGCCAGCCAGGCCCGAATGTTAAATGAACATTTTCAGATTAATGCTTCCAGAAAAGGAAAACAAAAATGTTGCGGAATGATAGACGTATGCAGATAGTCATCTGGTCAAATCAACCAAGTGGTACAAAGTGAAAAAGGTAAAGAAATAGAAAACTGGTACTGACCTTTAGCTTTAAGTGGAACTGTGAGTGCACAGGAACCAATAGGCAGCTGCACCTTTTGCCTCAGCTGGTGAAGGTTAGGCTTGAACAGCCATAGGTTTCCTTGACGGACAACAAGCTCCTTTCCAATAAAAAGATTAGGAATGGGAAAGCAATCAGTAATAAAAAGCACATGCACATCGTGAAGCCCTTTAGAAGAGGCCGCCACCCGGGCTGCTGCAAGTTGCAAGTGCAGTCTAACAACATCCCTCGACCACTTTCCTGCTTTGTTGCACGGAAGCTTGACGACAACAAGATCAAGCCGAGGCTTGCCAGGAACTTGAATCCAAGGAAGGGAAGGGCAAGTGGGGACTTCGAACTGCTCCTCTTCATCGATCCATTCAGGGTATAAGGACTCCCAAGTTATGTTACTTGCCATATGTCCCAGGTGCAGTGCAACATGGTCACAGTCAGGTATGAGATCCTTCCACTGAGCAACCTCATCATCGTTAAGATTTATAAAGCCAACTCCTTGATACCCGCCTTTTCCAGTCAACTTCTCTACAACGTCTGACATATGGTCCCAGTTTATCTCAGCTGTAGATACATAGCGAGGATCAATTGCACTTGACTCTATCATCCATCTGTTGACGAAACTAAAAGTTAAGAAAGCCTCATCAATCAACAGAAAACAAGCATAAGTGTGCAGGGAACAGGAGATACCTAGAGTTATTATTGGAGGGATGATCTGCAATGTGTACTGCTGGTGAACGGTAGAGAGTATACACAGTTCCGAGGACAATGAGAAGCAACACAACTTTCAGAGTAGAGAATTTGGCAGTCCAGTTTCTATAGTGAAAGGAGCCGTGTAATCCTCCCTTTTCGAGATCTTTAGCATCTCGATTTCTCAGAGATCTCCTCTTGCTTGACTCATCGCTATCAACACGACGAAGCAAGCGAATACAATAAGGATCAGTAGTCATGGAAAGTCAACTTTGCTACAGAGAACTCAAAACACGAATTTCAATCACGCAAAGCACGAATAGTTCAGCTGAATCGATAGATACATACAAGAGTCAGATCTCGATTTAACAGAAGTCGGAGCTCAAATTGATACAATGGAGTAATATAGTGATCCGATACCGTCAAATCCACCAAGTGCGGAAGCTTCAGGTAACTAGTCTAGTCTAGTATAGTCGAGAGAATGATCGAAAGACGGAAGAAGAAGAAGAAAGTGGCGGAGACTTACGTTTGACTTGATAAACGGTGCCTCGGCTCAACGGGACTAGGGGAAGGAAGCCTCATACTCTGGGATCGATCAGTCGAAACGAGTAGCTGCTGCTGCAGCAGGACGAATGAATAGCTTCAGATTTTCTTCGTCTTCTCTGTTTGATTTTCCGAGAAAACTGCCTCCAGAAAATAATTAGAGAGCGAGAGAGAGAGAGAGGAGAACAAATCAAATAATTTCGTTTGTTAATTGTATGCGCTGTGTTATTGACAAGTTGTTTGATATTTTTCTGTTAATACTATAGTAATATACTGGAGATCTTAAATGAGACTGGTGACCAAATAGCTCTGATATAAGATAATCAATTATAATGCTATAAACTTTGTGATCTAACTACCATTCACTGACGAGCAGTGCCCATTGGAAAAATACTCAAAAGAGCAAAGTTTCAGCATTGTTTCCATGTCTACGAATGCACAATGTCTGCTTAGTTTCTAATAACTTCGTCTTTAAAGTTAAATTTCCTCTTGAGAAAAAAATTTCGTCAAAACATATGATTTAGTTTTCAGAATATAAATAGTAGTTCCGAGTTAGTTATTATGCCTTTCTAAATGTGAAAAGTGTGTATTGTTGTATGGGCTTATGTTTTGACTCTCCTGGGTCTATCTTCATGGGCCGTCCACTATCAGAAAGAAGAGAAAGCTTAGGTTATTGGGTTTCAGGAGTATGGTTGAACAGATGTTGGGCCGTCGTCTTTATAACCTGCAACAGAAAGGAGATGCTGTTAAGAGAGTTTGTTACACACACTCAGAGCAATCAAGAGAGAAAAAGAAAGATCGAGAAAGAAGCTGGCTTACCTCGAGCGTGGAATCGAGTTCAGCAGGAGATAGCTTCATCGATCTATAGTCCTTGATTGTAATCTCTTTTCCTTATCTCTATTGTAACCTGTAAACAAAGAGATAGTGAGATCGGAGCAGTGTAATCACGCCGGAGGCTTATTCCCGGTGATCTGATAGTGGATTGGGAGCAAAAGCCTCCCCCCAGACGTAGTGGTGGATCCACGAACTGGGCAAACAAATTGCTTTGTCTTTCTTTTACTTAGCCAAGTCAAGTCGAACGGAATCAAAGATACAACGATCAAACGTAACAAGTGGTATCAGAGCGAAGGTTGCAGTATCAACATCATCGCCTCAAGTTCTCATTCGGATCAGTACGAGAAGCAAGGTCGTCAAACCAGAGAATCAAGCAAGCAAGAAGAAAGATCAGGTCAAGGTTCGAAACTTATCTGGTTTATCTGTGTGTGTTGTTTGCGTTGAAGAATCTGCAGGATCGATCAGTAGCTCTTGTGGATAAGGTCTGTTGTTTCCAAAACTACACGGAGATCTTCAGTTTTCAGACTGTATACTGCAAGCTTGAAGATCGAGATACAGAAGGTCAGTTATGGAGCCAACTCGGGGGAAGTTTGAGGTTGAAAAGTTTGATGGACAGGGAGACTTTGGCATCTGGAAGCACAAGATGCTGTGCGCGCTAGAGATCCTCGGTTTAGACTCAGTTCTTGAGGAAGAAGTGGTCAAAGCTGAAGATTCTGAAAAAGATGGAGATGATGCAAAGACAGAAGTTGATCCCAAGAGAGCTGTAAAAGATAAGAGAGCTAGGAGTCTTATCAAGATGAGCTTGAGTGATCAGATCATAAGAAAAGTGATGAAGGAAGATACCACCCTTGGTATCTGGAAGGTTTTGGAGAAGGATTATCAGACCAAGTCTCTCCCAAATAAAATATACCTGAAACAAAGGTTTGCAAGTTACAAGATGGATGATCGAAAAACAATAGAGGAGAATCTAGACGTTTTTCTGAAACTAGTTAATGACTTGGAGAGTCTTAACATCAACATCTCAGACGAAGATCAGGCTATTCAAATACTCACGGGACTGCCATCAAAGTTCGAGCCTTTGGTCCATACCTTGAAGTATGGAAGTGGCAAAGATACGCTCACGGTGAGTGATGTAATCACCTCAGCATACGCTAAAGAGACAGAGTTAAGGGAGAGAGGCTTACTGCACAAGAACAAGGGTGAGGCTGAGGGGTTATATGTCAGTGACTGAGGTAGAAATGATAAGAGAGGAAATCATTCAAACCGAAACCGTTCTAAGAGCAGAGGAAAGAACTTCTCAAAACAAAGCAACTCTAAGAATGATAAAGGATGCTTCGTTTGTGGAAAGGAAGGTCACTGGAAGCGTGAGTGTCCCGACAGGGGAAAGAACCGCAGCTCAAATTTAGCGAATGTAGCTGCTAAAAGGGAACCGTTGATATTAACTGCGAGTGTTCAGGACACTAGAAAGGAGTGGATAATGGACTCTGGAGCTAGCTTTCACATTACACCAGACAAAGAAGTATTGTTTGACTTCCAAGAAGGCGAAGGAGGAAAGGTATTAATGGGAAATGATACCTTCAGCGAGATCAAAGGCGTGGGAAACATTAGAATACGAAATCCTAATGGTTCTATTGTTGTGCTTACTGGAGTTAAGTACATGCCTACAATGGGAAGAAATTTGATCTCTTATAGATGTCTAGAGAAATCTGGATGCAACTACACTGGAGATAAGTTCAAAGTAAAGTTCTACAAAGATGGTAGAGAAGTTGTAACAGGCATCTACACTGACGGATTATATTTTCTTCAGGGAACCGTGCTAAAGGGTGAAGCACATGTGTCTGTTCCTAGAGTTGATGCGACAAAGAAGTGGCACTCTAGGTTGGGTCATCTAAGTTTGAAAAATATGGAAGCTCTAGTCAAGCAAGGCTATCTGGAGAGCAAGGATGTGGGATCACTTGGATTCTGCGAGGAATGTGTGTTAGGAAAAGCACACAAGCAAAGCTTCAAGAAAGGAAAACATACGTCTAGAGAGGTCCTAGAGTATGTTCATTCGGACTTATGGGGAGCACCGACAGTTGTTCCTAGTTTAGCAGAGAAGCGGTACTTCATAACGTTCATAGACGATTACTCAAGGAAGGTCTGGATCTATTTTCTGCGAACTAAAGATGAGGCATTTTCAAAGTTTAGAGAGTGGAAGCTCGAAGTGGAGAACCAGACTTCTAAGAAGGTGAAGTGTTTACGCACAGACAATGGTTTGGAGTACTGCAATACTAGATTCGATGAGTTCTGCAAAGAGTCCGGAATCAAGCGACACAGGACGTGTGTCTACACCCCGCAACAGAACGGAGTTTCAGAGAGGATGAACAGGACTATTATGGAACGTGTGAGGTGTATGCTTGCAGAAAGTGGAATGGAAGAAAGCTTTTGGGCTGAAGCCGCGTCTACAGCTGTATACCTAATCAACAGGTCACCAAGTTCAGCTATAGATTTCAAGATTCCAGAAGAATTATGGAGTGGTTTTAAGCCAAGTCTGTCCCACCTGAGACGGTTTGGGTGTTCAACTTACGTTCATTCAGTTAAGTCAAAGACTAGTACTAGAGCTACTAAGGGATACTTTGTTGGCTATCCTCAAGGAACAAAGGGATTCAGAGTCTGGATGCCAGAAGAGAGGATATGTGTGGTTAGTAGAAATGTTGTCTTCCTTGAGGAAGAAGTCTTCAAAGATTCTGCTAAGCAAGAGCCCAAGCGTGACAATGATGCCGGAGAACAAGTTCAGATGAAGACAGTTGATAAAGGAAAAGGTAAAAGAGTTTCTTTCAGTCCAGATTTGATTGAAGGTCCTACGGGTCGTCTACATGATGCTGAGGCATCTACCTCAGGCACTACTACGGAGTCTACAGTTTCAGGTGGAGTAGTTTCAGGTTCAGTTACTGAAGAAGATTCAGTATTGGACGAGCCAGATAGCAGCACAGAAGAAGGACAAGATCTAAGTAACTACATTCTAGCTAGAGACAGAAGTCGAAGAGAGACTAAGATGCCATCTAAATTTGATGACTTTGATGTTGTGGCTTACGCTTTGGCAGCGGCACAAGATATTGAGATAGATGAACCACGTTCCTATGCAGAGGCTATGAGAACACGTGAGAACAAGGAATGGACTGCAGCAAATGTAGAAGAGATGATTTCTTTGGAGAAAAATGGAACTTGGGTTTTAGTGAAGCGACCTGAGAAGAAACGTGTCATTGGTTGTAGATGGGTCTACAAGAAGAAACCAGGGATTCCTGGAGTTGAAGATCCGAGGTTTAAATCTAGATTGGTGGCAAAAGGATACTCCCAAGTGGAAGGGATAGATTACAATGAAGTTTTTGCGCCGGTTGTAAAACATGTATCTATCAGACTGATGTTGTCTCTAGTCGTGAATGAGGACCTAGAACTAGAGCAACTAGATGTCAAGACAGCTTTTCTGAATGGTTTCCTAGATGAGGAGATCTACATGGAGCAACCAGAGGGGTTCGTTGTAAAAGGGAAAGAAAATTGGGTGTGTCTACTGAAAAAATCATTATACGGACTCAAGCAGTCACCAAGACAATGGAACAAACGTTTTGATGAGTTCATGAAGGATCAGAAGTTTACACAGAGCAGCTATGATCCGTGTGTTTACATTAGAGGCAAAGAAAATTCAGATAAGATTTATTTGCTTATCTACGTGGATGATATGTTGGTAGCTTCGAAGGATGTTAAAGGAATTCAAAATTTGAAGGAAAGTCTGAATCGAGAGTTCGAGATGAAGGATTTAGGACGAGCATCTAGAATCCTTGGAATGGATATTTTCAGAGACAGACATAAAGATCTTCTGAAGTTGTCTCAGGGAAAGTACTTGAAGCAAGTACTCTCAACCTTCAACATGTCAGACTGCAAACCAGTTACAACTCCTATGGGATCTCAGTTTAAGTTGAAGAGTTTAGACAAGGAAGAGAGTGCGATCGAAGCGGCTTACATGGACGACATCCCATATGCGAGCGCAGTTGGGAGTCTTATGTACGCTATGGTGGGATCGCGACCAGACATAGCACATGCTGTTGGTTTGGTTAGTCGTTACATGGGGAATCCAGGACGTGTTCATTGGGAAGCAGTAAAGTGGATTCTAAGGTACATTAAGGGCACTTTTAACTACAGCTTAACGTTTACTAAAGATTCAGAATTCAAAGTGGAAGGATTTTGTGATGCGGATTATGCTACAGATTTAGATCGAAGCAGATCAGTTACTGGGTATATTTTTCAAGTGGGAAGCAACACAGTTAGCTGGAGATCAGGCCTCCAACCAGTTGTGGCTTTATCAACCACCGAATCAGAATACATGACACTAACAGAGTCATCTAAAGAGGCGTTATGGCTTAAGTGGTTCTGTGAAGAGTTGGGTTATGTACAGCAAGCAGTCAAGATTAATTGTGATTCACAGTCAGCAATTTTCTTAGCTAAGAATGGTGGTTATCATGAGAGGACTAAACACATTCGTACTAAGTTCAATTTTATCAGAGAGGTGATCGCAGCAGGTGAAGTTATAGTTATCAAGGTTCACACAAGTCTAAATCTAGCAGATATCCTGACTAAGTATGTACCTGGTAAGACTCTGGAAAAGAGTCTAGTGAACGTCAAGGTTCTGGAGTAGGCTTCACTGCCTACAGCTGAGGAAGATGACAGAGGGGTTGTCTGGCAGCAGGAAGAGATATCTCAGTTGTTATCTCGCATGTTTAAAAAAGGGACAGAGGGTCATTTTTGGATCGTCAGTAATCAGTGAGTTAAAAAGCAAGATTTGAGGAAAAAGGTGGAGTTACCTGAAAGTTCGAGCAAAGTGACGTGAGCTGATCGATCTAGGGATTAAGAGCTGTTTCCGGGAGGTTTAGAGGGTAAACACTGAAGGAAGGGCGTTTTTTAGCTTCGAGGAGGAGCTTGATTGAAGATAGAGGGTGAAGATCGTGACAGAGGTTGAAGAGATGAGAAAAGTCGAGAGTTGCGACTGGAAGCTAGGTTGTCCGAATGAGAAGGTAGAGGGAGAGTAAAGCCAAGGTGGAGAATGTTGTATGGGCTTATGTCTTGACTCTCCTGGGCCTATCTTCATGGGCCGTCCACTATCAGGAAGAAGAGAAAGCTTAGGTTATTGGGCTTCAGGAGTATGGTTGAACAGATGTTGGGCCGTCGTCTTTATAACCTGCAACAGAAAGGAGATGCTGTTAAGAGAGTTTGTTACACACACTCAGAGCGATCAAGAGAGAAGAAGAAAGATCGAGAAAGAAGTTGGCTTACCTCGAGCGTGGAATCGAGTTCAGCAGGAGATAGCTTCATCGATCTATAGTCCTTGATTGTAATCTCTTTTCCTTATCTCTATTGTAACCTGTAAACAAAGAGATAGTGAGATCGGAGCAGTGTAATCACGCCGGAGGCTTATTCCCGGTGATCTGATAGTGGATTGGGAGCAAAAGCCTCCCCCCAGACGTAGTGGTGGATCCACGAACTGGGCAAACAAATTGCTTTGTCTTTCTTTTACTTAGCCAAGTCAAGTCGAACGGAATCAAAGATACAACGATCAAACGTAACATGTATGCTAGTGTTTGTAAAATGCATAATATGGTACCAGAATATCCAAAATAAAATTTTTATACTTAAATATATTAATTATATTTAGTATTAAAAATACTAAATATTCAAAAGTTACTACTTATATACCGAATTATCTAAAAAATCGTAATACTAAAAAAATCGAAATACTCAAAAAATTGAAAAGTTTAATTAGATGGGTTTCGATAGTACATTTGCATCAGTTTGCAACTTTGCATCAATTAGAGATTTGATATTTAATATTTTATAATGTACTAAAGGATTCTTTAATATGATCAAGTAAGTTAGTTACTCGGATGCCGGTTTAGAGCCTAAGTAAGAAAATTTCCATTGGCTTGCGACTAAAGAATCTGACGTAAGTTATGGATCTGATATCACAGAGTCGCCATAAGAATATAACTTGAAATACAGTAGTGTGAATTAACATGATAGGAGATGAATGTGGTAGAGAAGATGACTACTAATCTTTACATTTCTTGCGTGGATGCTATTTATTGTTCAGAAGAAGATGGTTCTTCTTCAACAACAGGTTTGCCTCTCTCTCTAAGTTTGGCCATGGAGGCCTTCATAGCTTCTTTACGCTTCTTGCTCGCCAATACCTTCGCCTGAACTCCACTCACTGTCGGATCATTCTTCTCCTTAGGTGGTGGTGGAGGTGGCCTTCTTGCTGCCGCCATTGCCTCCTCCTTACCGTTCAGAGCGTTCCAACTCCATAGCGCACCGCCTAACCCAACAACAATCGCCCTGCATAGACACTTCATGTAATAACATTAATTTCACACTTTTATCAAATAGAAAACTAATACGGTTCATAAAAATTAGCACTTTGTCTAATCGATCGGTTTTAATATAAAAGGACAAACATAGACAATTACCTGCGGTTAATTTGTGGAACTTGAAGGATGATGGGGGGAGTCTGCGACGGTGATCGTGGTGATGGAGAGGAGAGGCTGCCGGTGTGAGTAGCCGGTAAGAGAGGAGAGAGTGAATGTGTCATGGCTGATCCATGGAAGTGATGTAACCCAAAATTGGTAGACACTAATATAAGATAGAGTGGGATAGTGTTGTTGCCTTTGCAATTTATATCTGCCTGCTCATTGGTTGGATTTGGATAAGACATCAAAATTATATTTTTTTTTGTCTACAAAGAGAAATAAGGCTTTCAGGAATCAAAACGCTGCGTTTTCTATAAATGTGGCTTTCTTTCAAGTGCAGTTTCTCTTCTTTTGACAAATTTAAATCTTTGAAACTTAACAAGTATGATTAAAAATCATTACAATAATAAGCTCCTTTTAGCTGTATTCATTTCATTACAAACTATTTCAAATCCATACAAAAGTAAGTAGATTTCAAAACAAACAAACAAAAAGCAAGTATGAGACTGTTGATCTAGTTGATCATCTCACAAACCATAAGTTAAAAAAAAAACGAGTTATACAAATACAGAACCTATCTGTACTGTGCACACAAACACATCTTCAACAAGAAAAAACTGAATCGTTACAGAAAGATGAAGCAATCCAAATCAATCAACGGGTTGCCGATCTCTTCAAGCATTGGAACAACCGGTTCCATGTGGCTTTCGACTACTTCTTTGATAGTGGTTGTGTTGATCTTAGAACTTATACGATGAATCCGAGTCGTCTCTGATCTGCTGTTCTTAGGAAAAGTCTTGAGACGAGAGAGATCTAAGCTATCTTTCCTCAAACTAGTAGAGAGTGAAGTCACCTTCAAGTCTCCCTCTGCCATAGCGAATCTCCTGCTTGGAGATGGCGAAGATCTTTCAAATCTCCTGCTTGGAGATGGTGACTTGAAGAACTTTCCCTTGGTTAAAGAAGAACTTGATGAAGACATGATAACACTTTCTTGATCTTTACGAAAGCTCTTTTGTCGCGTCAACGCACGGTGGTTAGGAGATGGCTCTCGGGTTCTCTTAGAACCATACGTTCCTCTTTCCGGGGTTGCATTAGCTCTGTTTGGCGTTGTTGAATACCGGTTTGGCTTAACCGGGGAATTAGACCGGTTAGGATGCCCGTTTTTCAGAGAAAGAGAAGATTCTCGTAAGGAACTGATCCGAGCAACATGTGAATTCTCTTGGTAACAAGCACGCAAGAAGTCGTTAGAGAAAGATCTCTCCTTTGACACCGAGATTGAAGAGGCCGTAGAAAGCGACGAGCTTGATGAGGTCAGAGAAGAGTTGCTTGTGGTGGAAGGCTGGACGTTTGGAGAGAAAGATGCCAGCTTTACATGAGGAGACGGAGGAGGAAGTTTGTCCGAGATGTGGATAAACTTATCCGGGACAGGAATGGGGTTAAACCGGTTCTTGTCGGGAACAAGAAGTGGAGATACTCGACTTGGACAACGAGACATGAACAGCTTCTCTGGCGCATAACAGTACTTCTCTTGAGGTTCTTCTACTTGCTTGAAATCTTCTGTCTTTGGAGAGAATTTGCTGATGCAACAACCCATTTCTTGGTGTGAGTTTGAATTTTCAAAATATCTGCAGAGAAAGAAGAAAAATAAAATGTATTTGTTTAAACGAGAGATGGAGATGTATATTGTGTATATATGTAATGTGTCTTTTGTAGACTTTTTTTGTGAAGCATGTCGTAAAAAGGGATTTAAGGAAGGAAAAAAGTGGAAGAGAGAAAAAGTGAGGTAAGTTTTGAATTTTAGTTGGCGGGTCTTTCGAGTATGAAGCCGTTAGTGTTAACAGTTATGGAGGCCCAGGCCCATTTATCGAGTTCCTAAAGCGTTTAAACGGGTTTGTCAAATATATCAAAACATCTATCTACATCACTGCATTAGACATCATTGAAAGCCTAAACATCATTTATAATCACGGAAATTATGTGAATAAGGGATCTCTGTATGTTCAAACCTTAAATCCGTCGTCATCAATGATAAATCCATTTCATAACTCACATCGAAGATAACCATTCAGCATATGAACTGAAAACTCCGATGTTATCCCGTATATATATCACACAAAGTCGGGTTGACCCACAAGGGCCACATCTTACCGTTATATTTAAATCGTGTGATTTACATCTTCATGTCTTATTTTCACATCATTAATGGAGTTTGGGTGCCTTAAGATACACGTAAATATGCATTAACACATATGAACTGGAAACATTGATTTTATCCCCTAAAATGATTTGTTTTACAAACATTTTTCAATCCCATTAACAGAACGAAAAAAATTACTCCTTGATATTTTTTTTATTTAAGCAACGGATTTGTTTGCTTTCTTCTTTAATCATAGTTATTATATTTTATTTTTAATGTATGTTAAATTTATTGGTATAAAGAAAAAAACATCTTTACAATGAATGCGTCCTTTGTCTGAGTTTTTTTTTTTTTTTTTTTATCATCGATTTTTACAGACTCATACTGACTCTGTAAACCAAACCGGGTGATCCGTGTCCATGTGAACGACGAAAGACGGCTGCTTCCTAACACTGCGTGCTAGTCTATCCGCCTTTATATTTTGCGTCCGTGGTACATAGATAATCTCTGATCGGGTGAAACTCTCTTTCAGGATCTTGACATCGTCCAAATAAGTTGCAAAAGCTGGTCATTCTTCTGGTTCCGAAACCATCTTCACCAATTGAGAACAATCCGTTGCAAACGTAACCTGAAATTGTCGTAAATTTTTCATGCATACAATTGCCCAGAGTAGCGTTTCCATCTCCGCATGAAGGGGAGAGAGACTAGCCCGAACATTCCTTGCCCCCAACAATCCATCAAATCCTTCTAAAGTGCTGTACCAACCTTGTCCTGAAAAAGTATCACCCTTTTTCCATGAGCCATCCACAAAACACCATCTTCCTGGGATTGACGGCAAGGTCGTATCTACCAGTTGTGGTATTGTCCTCTGCTCTTTCAAAATTTATGCCTCAACCCACAGTGTTGATTCTGTTTCTGCCAACTTAAGCGTATCCAAAGGATCAATATCCAAATTACTGAAAACTTTATTATTCCTAGCTTTCCAGATATATCATAATATCCATGCAAACTGATGCTCTTCCATCTGCGGAATAACTCTCCAGAACAAATGATCCAAATTTGTGAAGAGAGCACTTGTCGGAAAGATAGTTGGATTTGATGGTATCTTCGATAGAGCCCAAACCTGAATAGCTGGAGGGCATTCAAAAAACACATGATTTATGGATTCCTCGTGGGCTCCACATCTTCCACAACAAATATCCCCTTGTATTCCCCTTGCCTGTAAATTCTTCTTCACTGCTATACATCCTGTCACTAATTGCCATAGAAAATGTTTTAACTTTGGTGGGCAACGTATTTTCCAGCAGTGAGCCTTCATGACATCTACTGTGAGACCAATTAATATTGGTGGCCTTTCTCTATCTGGATAAATCCGTTCTACCTGATATCTTGATTTGACCGAATATTTTCCGTTCTTTGTGAAGTGCCATCCATCTCTATCTATCCTCTGAGTCCTGCTCAGTGGTATGCTTTCTATAAGTTTTGCATCCATTGGATCCACCAAAGCCCGAATTACTTGTGAATTCCAAGTGTGTGAGGTAGAGTCTATGAGAGACTCTACTTTAAGATCCGGATATAAAGTATGTTGATTTTTATTTGCTGGTCTCGGGCGAGTGGTTGGGAGCCATGGGTCATTCCATACAGAAATAGAAGAACCTGATCCCACCCGTTTAATTAGTCCTTTGCTTACCAGAGATCTAGCAGAAACAATACTCCGCCAGCCATATGACGGAGAGTATGAACGAATCGGTTCCAAAGGTGAAGCATTTCTGAAATACCGCCCTTTGAAAACACGAGAAAATAAAGTGTTTGGCTTCTCTACCAGACGCCAAAACAGCTTACCAAGCATCGCTATATTGAAATCAGTGATGTCTTTAAATCCCAAACCGCCCTCATCCTTGTCTACACATACCTTGTCCCATGATTTCCAATGCATACCCCGTGTGCTTCCCCCTGGACTCCACCAGAATTGTGAGACCGCGCTCGTCAATTTTTTCACAGTTGCCTTAGGTAATCGATAGCAAGACATTGTATGATTTGGTAAAGCTGTGATCACTGATTTAATGATCACTTCCTTTCCGCTTTTTGTGAAAAAGTTGAAAGTCCACCCATTAACTCTATTTTTTAATCGATCTTGGACAAAGCTAAAAACTTGGATCTTTGAACCCCCAAGTTTTCTGGTAAACCAAGATAGGATCCCATTCCTCCAAGATTCTGAATACCCAAAATATCCCTTAATTCCTGTCTGACGGGTTCGTCGATCTTATGTCCAAATTGAATTGAGGACTTATCAAAATTTATTAGCTGCCCTGAAACTACTTCATATTCCTTTAAAATCTTGAGAATAGTTTGACACTCTTCCTTTTGAGCTTTGCAGAAAAATAAACTATCATCCGCAAAAAGCAAATGAGATATTGGTGGGCAAGCTCTAGCCACTTTCATTCCTGTTAGTTGTTTCCCTCTCTCTGCCTTTTTTATATTTGTAATCAACGCCTCAGTGCAGAGAATAAATAAATATGGCGATAAAGGATCTCCTTGACGTAAGCCTCTATTTGGAACAATGAGGCCACGTGGTTGACCATTTATAAGAACCCGATACTGAACCGAGGAAATACATTCCATCATCAATTTGATCCAATGAAGATCAAATCCCATTTTCTGCAGTAAGGCCCTAATAAAGTCCCATTCCACCCTATCGTACGCTTTGCTCATATCCGTTTTAATTGACATATACTTTCCTTGATATGCTTTATTGGTCCGTAGTCCGTGAAACATTTCCTGAGCGATGAGAATATTATCCGAGATTAACCGTCCTGCCACGAATGCCGATTGAGTTTCGGATATAAGTAAGGGAAGATAAATTTTCAACCGCTGGCACAAAACTTTAGAGATAATTTTATATCCGACATTACATAGACTGATTGGTCGCAGCTCCGTCATCCTTGTGGGTCTCTCCGTCTTTGGGATCATACAAATATTAGTAATATTTAATCTTGCATCCATTTCTCCCGAAACCAAAAAATTGTTGACCATTTCAACCAAATCATTCTTAATAATATGCCAGGAGTGTTGGAAAAAAAGGGCGGTCATGCCGTCCGGTCCTGGTGCCTTTTCGGGATGCATCATAAACAAAGCCTCTCGAACCTCCTCCTCTGTCGCTAGCCTCAATAATCGTTGATTCATCTGAGGAGTAATTCCAGGTGTAACCTCTACCAGAAAACTATCAAATTCCGATGGGGACGTTGTACTAAAAAGATTTTCGAAATAATCTATTGCCACCTTTTCCACACCATTATCCTCGGTAATCCAATTTCCATCAACATCATGTAAACCCACAATCCTATTACGAACCCGTCTTTGCTTAGTTAAAGCGTGATAAAATTTTGTGTTAAGATCCCCAGATGAGTACCACATATTCCTACTTTTTTGATGTCAGTAGTCTTCTTCATCCTTATATGCCTCTTGTAATTTCCTAGACACCTCCAAAATATCCTCTTGTGACCTGGTATTATCTGTTTGTACTTCTTCCAGTGCTTGTTGTAACTCATTTATTTTTTCTTTCCCATAAGGTGGATTATTTTTCCGCCATTTAGCAATTTCATGGCGACAATTGCTAATTTTTTCCACAATACCCCCTGTTCTCCCTTCCACTCCTCCTTCGTTGGAGTCTGCCCAACCCATTGTAATCGAATCCAGTAGGCCCTCTTGTCCAATCCATCTCTTATCGAACCGAAATTGTCTTTTCCTCCTGGGAACTTTGTCGTCCAGATAAGCCACTACCGGTCGATGATCAGAGGCCACCATCCCCAGATACTCTGTAAAAGAGCAAGGAAATAACGTATGCCACTCTTCATTTGCTAAAGCGCGATCTAAACGACAGCGGACCATCACTGCTCCTTTCCCTTTTCCTCTTCTCCCTTGCCATGACAATTTATTTCCCCGAGCCGGAAATTCCAATAAACTACTATTTCGTATCATATTATTAAAAGGAATAAATGAATTCGCACTCCTTATAGATCCTCCTTCTTTTTCATGATTTCCACGAATCTCATTTAGATCACCAATAATGAACCAAGGTTCGGATCTCGTTAGACCATATCTAGTTAAGTGCTCCCATACTTGTTCCCTCATTTCTTGAACTGGGTCCCCATATACAAAAGTAAGATACACCTTCTTGCCTAGAGCCTCTGCTTCCACATCAATCATTCGGTTACTAGAATATAATACTTTCACTTGATACTCATTATTGTAAAAAAGCGCCAATCCCCCACTTCTTCCCACTGGATCCACTGTGACCAAATTATCATAACCAAAGTGCGCCTGAAACTTTTGGACAAACTCTGACTCCTGCTTTGTTTCTGATAAAAATAGAAAGTCCGGTTTATGTTTATGTCTTATCTCGCTTAAATAACTTATAGTCCACTTACTGCCCATTCCTCGGCAATTCCAACTTAATATCCTCATATAAAAAATTTGTTCTTCATTTGCTCCGAAGAGCCAAATCGGCGGGTGTAATGGTACCCTCTTATCACACTCCACCTAATATCCTTCTTTTGTGTCCTGAAACATTGCACTGTATTCCAAGAAAACTTTAAAAAATCATTTTTCCAAACTTTACCATTGTCGTTCTTTACAGAGAACACATAACGTACAATAAACCGACACAAAGGAAAAAAATTAGCCCTTGCTACTATCAACAAAATTAGGAAAAGACGAATCTTTACAATAATCTGAACATTAAAACCACATGACCTCCAATCCAAACAACCACGTATCCCAAAACGTGATCTTTGAAATAAGTCAAACTCTATAGGACACCACAGCTCCATCAATATAATAACAAACAAACCAGTTACACCACTCAAATCATTTGCTATTTTTGCTATAATTGAAAACCGTGAACTCTCTGTCTCCCTCCATCCATATACCTCATCCCAAAAACCTCTGCTCCTTGAAGTTTGATGACTTTGAATCAAGGATCTCTGACTTGAATTCCTTGTTATTATGTTGATCACCCTACGACCTGTGAAGCTCCCCGCTACCCTGCTCAATACCATGAAGATCATAATCCCAATAATCAGTGTTTGTACTACATCAGCCTCTTTCCCAAGTAACCAGCAATATTCTAGTTGCAGCAGAAGAGAAAGCCTGTTGTTAAAGAAGCTGAATGTGTTTAAAGAGACAGCATTCAGACTTCGTTCTCCCCTAGCTTGATCTCGTTCCAGTGATTCAAAATCATAGGTTCCCCATTTGTATCCCTCACTGCCTCTCTCCTTACTCCAATAATCCTTAAAACAAAGTTTGCACCTTGATCCAAACTCACCAGCTACACCCCGTTTGGTACGATCAAACTCTCCAGCTACCTGTAAAACATCAGGACTCCAAATTATATTTATCACCAAACCAAAGATGTTCCATACCTCACCATCAAAGCAAGACCAGTGAACCCTGTACGCAACAGATTGGAAAGCCCCTCTTTTCAACCATACTAACTCTGTGTCATTAAAACTAGAAACTTTAGAGACAACAGTCACAACGAAATATAAACCTCGTACCAGCCAATACTCATCCCCATGATTCACTATCAGATATGAACCAAGACCCAGAATACTCGCCATCCCCAATTCATTACCACAGAGAAATTCAATCCATAGAATTTCATTCCAGATTACACAAATCACTAATCCCACAAAACCATATCCAAAATAGATCCTCCCAATCTCATTGATAAGTAAGGAAAACCATGCAATTGAGGGATCCGAGATGATACCTTGATAGCCTTGCGATTTGATCTTGATGATGATCAAAGTCTGATCCTTTCTGATATTTTGTTCCCTTAATCCCTTTGAAAACCTCTTTCCCATCCCCATCACAATACCTCTGAGATTTGAAATAGATCTCCATTCCATATATCCATGATCCTTGTCTGCCCTAATCAAGCCTCCGTCACCAATACCCGGTTCCCATCGTCGCGAAACCATTGAAGTCCTAAATCACCATAAGCATCGTCTGAGTTATTTTTGAATTTTTGAGTCTTGGACGGGGAAGAGGGTCCAAGCTAAAAGGTACAAACAAAGGCTAGTTCCGCGCCTAGGAAGATTAGGGCCGAACGCTCGAACTTTCTGGTTCTACAAAAAAAAAAGAATCATCGTGTACCAAACCATAGATTCATTGCATCACTAAGCCGTAAACAAATCTGTTACTTAAATAAAATATCCAGAAGTAAATAGTTACTTCCTACGTTCCACAAAATAGATGTTTGAGAAAAAAAATTGTTTCATAAAGATAATTTTTTTGTGTTTTTTATTGAAAAATTTATAAACTTAAAAAAAAAATATTGAATTATCAAAAAATTAATTGAATTACTATTGGTTAAAATTATTAAAAATTATAAACTACAGAAAACGATACATTTGTTATAGTGATTTAATGTGTTTTTAATAGTGAAAACACTAAAAAAATCTATCTTTGTGGAACATAAGAAATATTTTTTTTTGTAGTACATTTAATCTGATTTATATCTTTCTTTTTTTTGTAGTATGGAATTTCATCAATAAATTTTTACAGCACGTTTAATCTAATTTATATTTAACGGACATAACTTAAGGAAAGTTTAGCTATTTAAGTATATGCAGTGCATACATCTCTCCGTCCAGTCCCCAGTCTCCACATCCTTCTTTATTTTTATATTTTTGTGTTTACTATCACTATCACAAATTCCTTAATAATTTCGAGGCAGCACGTTTGCATACTATATTTGAAAATTCATCATATGATAACAATACAAGAGTTTTTTTTTTAAGACAAGTGCGGTAATTAATCACAACGCGTTAATCATTTATGAAATGGGTTTTACACAATGAGGATCAAATATCTCCCTTTCAAAAAAAACTAAAAACTCAAATAAAAAACAGAATCTATCAAGCTTCCTTCTACTTGCAATATTATAACATAACAATAGAAAAACAGAGGAGAACCCATATAAGATCATGACCGATAATATCTTCAACTCCATGAAAAAAAACCGATCATGGGCGAGTTGGGTACACACGTTTGCCGTCACCGGAATGTTCAGAAATTTGTTTAGTAACGGAGCGACGGAGGAAAGAGAGAATGGATTTGAAGATTTTGGTCTTCACCAACTCTCTCTTCTTGGGGATCACACTCCCTTGTTTCTTCAACTCCTCGAAGCTCATCTTCTTCAAAACTATAGAGATAATGTATCAGTGTGTTCGTGAATATATATATGTGTTTATGTTGCCTTGCAGTTTTGCTGAGATGCAAAGATGTGGAGTTTTATATGGAGAAGAAATGATTCCACAAATGAGTACCCTACTATTAATCGAGAAGAAGACTTTCTGCTTTTAAAGCACTTTATTAACGAAAATAAATAAATACATTGCTATCAAGTTGGCCAAGACTAGTTCACACATGTGTCCGCAGCCCATTTGCTCTAACACAATTTTATCAACAATTTCTACATAAATGTTTTAAAAATATTCTATAAAATGAAAATACGATTTTCATAAAATATCGATATTTGTAAATGTATGTGGATTTACATTCATCACCCCTGCCACTCTAAATCACTACTATAATTTGAAATTTCCATGGATCCTCACCACATCACTTTCTCATTTTCTTTCTAGCCAAGGGATCCGCGACATTGATAATCTTTAATTAACGTGTATCAGATATTTGTTAAAAGGCGCGAACTTAGATCTCTACGGTTCACACTACCATACGTGCAATATCCCTTATATATTAATTGAGGAACATTTGAAAAGATGTAACCTCAATTTTGTATTAATTAAAAGAGGCTCCAATGCATAGGTGGCACTCAATTAGGTAGTCAATTACATTCAATTGAAAAATAAGTAGGTCCACATTCGATTTTTATATGTTGTTAGATACATAAGTTGGTCAAACTATATGATATAGTGATATGATATGATATTTTCTTTCATTAAATAAAACCTACGGAATTACCATAAATGACTAATATATATATGACAATTAATGAGGTTAATAATAAAGATTTGATAACAATGTATATCTCCTCCATCATTTTTTGTTTAATTTTATATTATTAAAATAAATTAAACAATCAAATTGGCTATAAAAATAAAATTTAGATTTTTTCGTATATGTTATATTTTGAATTTTTAAAAACGACAATAAACGACTAAAACTATTAAAATTATTATGTTAACAATTAATGATCAATGGCTTAACATTTTTATTATAAGAAGATACACATGATTTTAAAACCATATGAGTAAAAAATATCATTTAATAATAAAATAAATATATATATATATATATATATATTAAACACTATATACCATAAGATTACATAAATATTTTAATATTAAAACTTTCAATGAATTTTCAAGAACATTTATAAATTATAAACTTATTAAAGATTTCAGATTGAAAATTTTATTATCGATGATTTAAATATTTTGTTATAAAACGATATGAACGATCATAGAACCGTATGATTATAAATTCTTATTTAATAAATAACTATACAAAATATACTATTCCTAGAAAAATAGGTTGGTCCATCTTAACTTATATTACACTTTTTATTAAACTAACTATCGAATTGATAAATAACGTACCAAAAAATGTTTTGCACTTTCCTTAAATAAAAGCTACAAAATTACCTAATATGATTAACGTATATGTGAAAATTAATTATAATGAATAATAAATATTTGATAACAATTTTTGTATCTTAGTTCTTTTTTTAATTTTATATTACTAAAATATATTTAAAAATCACATTAAATATATAATAAAAACATTTATAATTTTTCTTATATGTTATAATTTTTAAAATTATTAGAAATTTGAAGATCCCCAGTCTGAAAATTTTGTGATCAATAGATTATTTTTTTTGTCATAATAAGTTACAAATGATCATAAAATTGTATTAATATGAACTTTTATTTAATATTATAAGAAGATACACATTATTTTAAAACCATATGAGTAAAAAATATCATTTAATAATAAAACTTATATATTTATATATATATATATATACTATATACCATAAGATTACCATATTTTAATATTAAAACTTTCAATGAATTTTCAAAAACATTTATAAATTATAAACTTATTAAAGATTTCACATTAAAAAATTTGTTATCGATGATTTAAATATTCAGTTATAAAATGATATGAATGATCATAGAACTGTATGATTATAAATTCTCATTTAATAAATGACTATATAAAATATACTATTCTTAGAAAAATAGGTTGGTCCATCTTGACTTACATTATATTTTTTATTAAACTAACTATCGAATTGATAAATAATCTACCAAATTTTTTTTTGCACTTTCCTTAATTAGAAGCTACGAAATTACCTAATATGATTAACGTATATATGAAATTAATTATTATGAATAATAAATATTTGATAACAATTTTGGTATCTTTGTTCTTTTTTTTTAATTTTATATTATTGAAAGATATTAAAAAATCACATTAAATATATAATAAAAACATTTATATTTTTTCTTATATGTTATATTTGAATTTTTCAAAACGTCTATATATTATTAGAAATTTGAATATTCCCACTCTGAAAATTTTGTGATCAATAGATTATTTTTTTGTTATAATAAGTTACAAATGATCATAAAATATAACGCATATGAATTTTTATTTAATAAATATTCAAACTAAAAAATATATATATATATAAACACTAATGATTTAAAGCAACAAGATTGGCTGATCAATTTAGTCGTCCAGTTGAAATCTTTCAAAAGTATGTGAAAGACTAAAGTCAAAGTAAATATGGATTTAGAATAGTAGTTATATTTTACTAACCAAATACCGAAAAAAACCGAACCGAACCGAAACCAACCCGATATCCGGGTTGAACACCCGTAATCCAAATAAAGCCAAACTATTGTTTCATTCTCCAAAATATAATAAAAATAATAACTTAATCCCGTGCAAGGCGCGGATCTTATCCTAGTTTGTAAGTTATTAGAGAAGTTTATGTATTATTTTATGGACAATATGTGAAGTTTGTACACAAAAGGAAAATTTAACTATGTAGTATTTACTGAATAACAAGTAAGATAGAAAAACGAATGTTCAGTTAATGTGACTAGGCTTGTCTCTTTTGTGGTCTCTCCTTTTTTGGCATTTAACATCAAACCACGATGTTTTATTCCTTTCTTTCTACTACCCGAATCCAGTTTTTTCAACGACACGAATTCATGACTAGCTTCACAACAATATTTACAAAAGATTCTGACGTTGACTGTTGACTACTGACTTTGACAGAAATATGATTAGCAACATGTGTTAATTAAGTAAAATTTAAGAGGACAATAGATGAGATGAGACCTTGTGGAAATTGTGTATGAACTATGAACATAGCTATTAGCATTTTAGTCGTTACCAGTCTTTATTGTTTAGTGAATCTAAACAATAGTATCATCTTTTGTATGTACCAATCATGTCTAAAGTGTAATATTATGTTTTTGATCCTAGTCTATTGCTATATACAGGTGTTTTCCCTTTTGAGTATATACTTTGCTTTTGCTATATCCTAACTAGCTAGGAGTATATTGCTTTTCTTCCTGGCTTTTTTTGATCAGTCCCAGGAACATTCCCAGAAACATTATAGAAGCCATCGCCCAATTTATTTTGTGTGTGTGTGTGTAATAATATATATAGGTTTTTCTATTAATAGTTTTTACATAAACGTTACTACATACTGTAAGTGTATATGTATGATACCGTATGAGCGTGAAAGCTAACTTAGGATGTGGTCCTTTTTCGAAAAAGGGCATTAGTAATTTTGGAAGATTCGTATTTGCATTATTGTTAAACAGCTGTAGAGGCAAAGACCTGACTTTTTATATAAGGCCAAGACAATTACTTTCTTATGTAAAGACCAAATGCGAATTGCATCCACTTCTATAGATCTGAAAACGTCCATAACTTTATTTTACTATCAATAGTAAGGACCAAATATCTAGCATTAGAGACAAGTTTCGGTTTAAACCTGGTTTGGTTTTACCAAGTGTTGTGTTCTGGTTCATTTGTTGCTAGTAAACTCAGGCTTAGGATCTTTGCATTTAAGTTCGTCGTATTGTAAGTTGCAATTATGTTTCAGGTGGAATGTATACACAACATTCTCCAAAAAAATATGTTAAAACCTAATTAAATATACCCTCTCTAAACTTTTACGAATCTTGATTATCCAGATAGCACGATAGTTAATACAAACCATCAATAATCAATGTGATTGTAACTAAATGATAGTTAAGGGAAGCGAGTGTTTAAGGCTAATACCACAACTTAATCGGTTTATTTACAAAGAGGACATCATAATCATCGCCGTTTGTTACCCCTACCGGAAACTGAACAATAGAAACATTTAATTTAAAACATAAAAAAAAAAAAGAGAAACAGAGGTTACACGGTGAGAACACCAACATATTACATCTACATATATATCAAACCCACAAAATATCATGGCGGCGCAAATACCCTAAACCCCAAGAATAGAACCGGTCAAGGATGAGTTGGGTACACGCACCCTCCGTTGCCCTTCCCGTGGCCGTTGCCATTAGAGTGATCAGAGGTCCGGCTACTACAGGGAGAAAAGGCAGAGATAATGGCTTCGACGGCCATAGTCTTCACCAGCTTCCTCTTAACGGGAATCACACTCGCTGCTTCTTTCTTCACCTTACGCTCCGCAGTAGAACTAGAAATTTCTCCTTTGGAATTCATATTCCTATTAGCCTATTTATTTGTATCTATGTGTGTGTTTTGTACTTTTGTTCTTGTGTTTGTTTGATGCTTTTGTAATTGAGAAGGCATGCAAAATGTGGGCTGATTTATATAGGCAGAGGAGATGCCTTTAAGTGAGAACTGTTAACTTCTGCTCTAAGTTGCTCCATGTCGTGTCAGCCAACCATTTGCTGTAAAGAGGAAATTTAAGTTAACACCTTCTACTTTTGATATAAGTTCCGAGTGGAATAACAAAACCAAACGAAACTTTCCTTAAATTTCGAGAACATTTTAATATTTCTGGAGCATACGTGGATGCGTGGATACATATTAATCTAAAAAAGAAATTGATTAAGATTAACAATTGAATTATAATAGGCAATTTCCATGCAAAATTAACATTAGCAGATGAGGACAGCAACTTGGGAACCAAGCAACGGGGAAAACGACGTTCGACACATGTTATTTAGTGAGGAGCTCTTTTCTATTCACGACTCTTGTCTCACTACAAGAAAAATGCGTTTTAATAGCGGACGAATAACGCTATATAACGATACTATAGCGGTTTTTGAAACGCTGTATCATCGCCCGTCATAATAGGTAAAAGACATTACATAGCGGTTTTTTATGCTGCTATCTTTTCTTCCGATACCATAACGTTTTCTATCTGCAATTAAATATTATTTAATAGCGTGTCATAAATGCTATTACTTATATTAAAATTTTTTATTTTAAAAATTATTTATGGAAATTTAATTGCTTGAAAATAAAAACATAATTAAAATTTAAATTGGTTTATATATTTAAAAATTTGTTTATTATTTAAACTGATTTATAATAAAACTGGTTTACAAAAAGAATATGGTATACAAATTAGAAAATAAATCAAAACTAAACCAAAAACTTAAACCAAGATTTAACCTAAACCTATTTACTAACTAAACCTAATACGGTAACGACTAAACCAATCTTCTTAACTCCGCCGTCTTCGACCTCTGGCTTCCGCGTATTCGTGCCTCCGCCTCCTCATGCCCCCGCCTCAAATCACCTTGCTCTGAACCACATCTACCTCCGCCTCCGTCTCTGGTTCGTAACACCTCCGGCGCATCTCCGCTATGTCAACCTTCACCTCTGGCGCGCATCCCTTTCATCATTATTCCAGATCTTTGAGCAAAAGTAATAGATTTTATTAGAAAATAAAAGATGAAAAGAAGATGAACACGAAAGAAGAGACAACCCAAAGAGGAGGAGGCGAGGTCATGGTGATGGTGGTGTGCTTGAACCCGTTACGACAGAGGACGAGTTTGAGAGATCGTGAGATGAGGATTGAATAGGTGATGAAAGAGGAGAATTGATAGGAGAAGATGATTGCAGGATATGAGATGATGAGAGAGGAGGATTTCAGATGAGTTATGAGCAAGAAGATTGAAGAGATGGTGAGAGAGGAGGAGACGAGAGATCGTGAGAAAGAAGATGAAAGAGATAATGCAAAAAAATAAAATATTAAACTGAATCACTTTTGTCCGTTAGATTGAGTTATATCAACGGTGGAGATCAAATATATTAGCTATCCTCACCATCCTGTTTTAACCAATGAAATTTTTTACTCTTTGTTTTATTAATTGACCAATGAGAAAGAAGGGAAAGGATTAACAAAAGAGTGAGTAACCATTGGATTAAAAGGAATCAATAGTCATAGATTAACTAATCAAAACTGTTTTATTTAATAGATGTTTTAAAAATTATAATTTTATTATGTAACTAGTTTTATTTATGTAAAAATTAAATTATCATTTACAATTATAAAGTTACGATAAGAACTATTGAATTTCAGATTTAACATATAAGATTTTAAAGCAAAGGTTTGTGTGATAGGGTTCAAAGGTTATATTTAATGTTTGAAAAAGAAAATTTGAAAAGATCATATATTTATAATAATTTTTAATAGTTGTTTGTTTTATTAAAACTTGGAAATATTAGATCTGGGATTTTTCATTTAAAGTTTAGGGTTTATATGATGTTTGAATAGGGATATAGAGTTTAGGGTTTGAAAAGATGTAAAGAATTTAGGGTTTGAGGTTTAGATTTAAGATTTGAATTGAATATTAATTTTGAAAATATTAAAATTTAAATTTAAAACTTAAGACTAGAATATGAAAATATTTGAGCGTTAGGCTTGTGTTTATAATTTAGGGTTTAAAATATGTTCTAAGTTTAGGGTTTTAAATAACCAAACATAGCATTTTTAATTATGTTTTGCTATTAAAACTAAGTGTTACGTTAAAACTATACACTATTATAGCGTTTTTAAATATGCCATTCTATCATAGCGTTTCAAAATGTACAAACGCTATCTAAAACTAAGGTGTATGTCAATTATAGCACAAAGGCAAAAAATGCTATCCTTTACTGCTATTAAAACACATTTTTCTTGTAGTGTCTAAAGAACAATATATAAAATTTTAACGAATATACATACATAGTCATAGATAATATTCTCTTCATTGAATAATAAATGATGTTTCAGTATTATATTTCTGTTTAAAGATGATCTCTATATTATCTTTCAAATACATCAAAATTTAAGAAAAGGTAAAATGGTTTGTATATTATCTTTATATTTTACTCTTATTATTATGTTTATACATCTTTATATTTTACTCTTATTATTATGTTTATACATCATATTATTTTGGCATGGGTGGATCTTTTTTATCCTAAAGAAGAAGGAGGTATTGGCGTACGAAAGCTCTGTAACTCGTCTATGTGTTCGCTATGAATTTAATTTGGAAAATTTCTTTGCATACAAGTTCTCTGTAGGTCTCTTTGATTCAACAATACTTGCTAAAACAAAAAAAAATCGGGATATAAAGGAGGACGGTAAAGGATCTTTGATATGGAGAAAACTTTTGAAGTTGAGACCTTTGTGTCAGTTCATTCGGTTTGAGGTAAATGATGGTCAGGCTGCTTTCTTCTAGTTTGATGATTGGCTACAAATGGGGAAGCTTATCAACATCGCTGGTGCTGTTGGCATTTGTTATCTTAGAGTTGCACGTAACGTGTGTGTCTAAGAGATGCAATTTTGCACTCTAATTGGAACATAAGGGGTCATAGAAGTCGCTATTTCCATGCTCTTTACGATAACATTCAGAGTGAACAGGTCCCTCACGACACTCTTGGCAGCAATATTGTGCTCTGGAAGCATTTTGATGATACCTATAAATTTTGTTTCTCATCGGCCAGGACTTGGGATCAAATTAGGGCGAGAAAGCCACTGTTTTTCGAAGTTAGAGTGTATGGTTTTCTTAAGGAGGCCCGCGTTCTTCATTTATAATGTGGTTGGCAATTAAAAATAGATTGTCAACAGGTGATAGAATGAGAGTTTGAGGTATTCGTCAGGATTGTGTCTTATGTAGAGAGAGGGATGAGACACGAAACCATATTTTCTTTGCTTGTCCTTACTCCTTTATAGTCTGGGACAAGCTTGCGAATCGATCGAGTGGGAGATAGGACTGGCCCAGACTGGATGGCTACGCTGCAGTTTGTAAGTGGTAATACTCTTTGAAGCATGGACAAGATTCTAATAAATATGGTGTTTCAGAGCTGCATCTACCATCTATGGAAGAAGAGGAATTAGAAGAAGCATCAAACTGGTTGTCGGACAATGAATCAAGTGGTTCGGATCATTGATAAGGCGATGCACAACATGGTTACTTTTCTTTGATATAAGGTTGACCATAAGTTTGCAGGCTTGTGTCATGTGTTTGAAGTATCAGCTTCACATAGGAGATTAAAATCATTCTTTTACAATATTGTATATTTTTTTTTTTTAGTTTCTTTTAGTCTTGTATAAATGCTTATATTTTATTCATTGATCAATAAATTTCACATTTCATCCAAAAAATTATATTCATGGTGTTAACTAATCTAAATTTATGGTTTAGATTTGAGAGATGTGGTTTTGGGATAGAGTTTAAGATTTTAAAAATAAATAAATAAATACTAAACTTTATAAAAGTAGGTTTGTATATTAATCTAGATTTATGATTTAGTTTTTGTGAGATGTATTTATTAAAATAATCGATCATTTCTATTATATTAATCGATCATATAATAGAATTGTCGTACAATCATAATGTTTCTGCTTTCTAGCTTTTAATGTCCAAATAGGATCAAGAGATGTGATCTTGTTGATAAATAGCGTAGAGACATAACTGTACATGTAGATTCGCTTTGGATCTCGGCTAAATATCATTTTTCCATGAAATCGTATATTCGTATTGGGATAACTGAAGTCATATCCTCTCTTTTTGTGTATTTGTTCATTTGTTTTCCACATCTTTGTGGTTCTGTACTCTCTGTCTATAGTATTAAAATAAATGCGTTCAGACCACAACATCTACACTTGGTCGCTAGGAACCACGCAAAGATCAGCCAAGGGCCCATTTATGTTCCTAAATTTTACTTTTATATGATCTAAAGATTTTGTTGTCTGACATTTGTGAAGAAAAACGAACGAAACGTGACGAAATTACAGAACAACACACAATTATAGTCTTTAATAGATAGATACAAATACAACCATGATTAATAGCGACTGTGAACTAGGATACTAACATTACCATGAAACAGCTGTAGAGTACTAGTTAGACGTAGACGTTATTACAGTAATGAAGCCATAATCCAATAAACTGTTAGTTCTTTTTCCCATATAAATCATGACAATATTCATAAAACGGATGGATCAAAGATAGTGTCACTGTATAAATTTACAAATTTATATTATAAAGAGCATTAATCAACGGAATATTTAGCTGTATTTAACTAGACTTCGAGGATAAATGAATGAACTGGCAACGGGAAACGGTTCAATTAAACTTCTTTGCCAAGACAAAGACAATGTAAAGTGATGTACAATTAAGACGACACAACATACATGAACATGAGGCTATTTCCAAATTGTCTACTCCATTTATTTATTTTATTTTTTTGAATTGAATGTTAAATTTAATTAAAAAACATTTTTACAAGGAGAATTGAGCTAGATAACCTTCAAACAAATTATAATTCACCAACTATCTAAAAATTCTCATTTATCGGTATACCATGTCCATAATATATATTATTGCCATATTGCCCACATATTCAACCGGTGAAACTTATTACCAAAAAAAATTAAATAAATAATTAATTAATGTACCAAGTAAAATATATGGCCAAGTTGTATTCACTCTTACCTCTCAAGATAATTAGATAACTTTAAGGAAGATGAAGATGAACGTGGTCTTTCATTATGCACACATCTTCTTGAACTGAATTTCTTCTCATGAGAAGAACAAAGAACAACGATGAAAGCGTATACGATGAGCAGACATAATTCACTACAAGAAATTAGGTGTATTGTTACTAATTTCTCTGTCACAATATTAAAAATTCTGTCACAATATAACTATTGTGACCAATTTGTTACTGTTATAAATGGTTACAATAGCGTCGTCACAAATTTTTATGGGTAACAAAAACGTTACAAATGTTGTGACTAACTTAATAGTGATAATTTCATCACAAATCATGACTATATACAAAAGTAATAATATGGTCATAACTATCGTCCAATAATAACGTAATAAAATCGTCATATTATGCGACTAACATAACGTTACAATTTCGTCTTAGTTGTGAGTCTCGTGACCGAACAATAGTCTGAAAATTGTTACAATTAGAGACTGGTAATTTGTCTCCCCTCCGTACTAATTAGTGGCCGATATACAAATTAACTCTGTCACGCTTTATTACTAGAAATTCTCCACAGAACGTCTTAATGAGCTACTCGTTCCACATGTATTATACGTCAATTATTTATGAGAGCTTTTTGCGATTTCATCGAAATTGGATGCTAATAATTCATCCTAATGTTAAAACTTTGACTAAATCATTCTAACAACCAGTGTAAGCAAGAGTACACTATATTATTACTATTCATTAATAGTATTTTGTTTAGTAAAAAAATAAACAATTACAGTATAAAATAAACAATTACAAAAGAAAAATTAATCACACAACGCCTTTGTCTTTGCCTTTGTGGTCCCCGCCGCTAGTGATGAGGGAGGCGCCTCCGGTAAAGAACACTCGAGGCGGTGCTTAATGATGAGCGGTGGTGATGAAAAGCGACTCATCCGGTCTCTTCCCATTCTCTCTCAGATCCGCTGCACAGTGATAATAAGAATAAGGTGACGCCATTGATGTCCGGTAGTTCCAGTGGCTACAGAGTAGCTTATGGTGGTCCGAGGAAGCTCAAATGATGACTAAGGTGACGGCTGAGTCTTGTATTATCCGAAGGCAAGGAGAAAAAGCTGAGCGGAGGTGAAAAGATTAAAGAAAACGGCGGCTACTACTCTCTCTCTATGGCTGCTAGGGTTATTCAGTGAAGAGGGTGATGCATATATACATATATAGTACGATTAGTAAAGAAATGAAAAAAGAATACTGGGCTTTTATTGGCCTAAAGAGTGTTAATAAGACTAAACCATATTTCAGTTTCACTACTCTCTTGCGTGGTGTTTAAAATGTTTATACAATAGATATATCACATCTCTCATATATCCCTTTTTTACCTAACTGCTTGATTTTACATCAACATAATAATAATCAAACGCTAAATATCACAAACATAATATGTAAAAAGTTTAGGATTTTGGTATGATAAATTATGAAAAATGATGCGTAAGCTAAATTATCATCTCTTAATTATTGGAGTAAATACTTATGTAATATTAACTCATAGAAAGTCTTAAAAACTTCAACTATAGCAAAAGAAGTAAAATGTAAATATAATAATTATTAAAAATTAAAAATACATATTTGTACATATATATATATAATGGTTTGTGACTAATTGTTAGTAGCTAAATTATAACAAATTGTTACATAAAAAAAACGTTAATAAGTTAGTAAAAATTAGTTACAGCAAACATAGTTACAATGACGTCACAAGTAGTGTGTTGACTATTTCCATTACATTAATGTTACTAATTGTGACAAATTTTTGTTACAACTTTGATCGTCACTGTATTGAGACGAAATAATTACTAAACTGTGACGTAAAAATATAGTTAAAATAACGTATCTTTTATGTCACAAATTTGTCACCAATAAATATTGTCACAAAATTTCGTAACAATATCTCATTTTTCTTGTAGTGTAACAACTCTTTCATTTCTTTTCTTCTTTCTCTTAAATCATTGATTTTCACATCATGATTTTGTTTTCATACTTTGTTTTCGTTTTTTTTTTTGTTTTAGTGATCCAGTGGTGAAGAATAACGACGGCGGACCGGTAAAAGCGTCGCCGTGTCGGAAAAAAGGAGAAGAGATGAAGATGATCTTTATATGGTAGTGAAGAATAACGACGGTGAACGAAATGAAGGTGTATCAGCATGTTTGACAAAAGAAGAATTGAAGAAGATGAACTTATCGTCTATATTATATTCGGGAAAGGAATAGTATAGTACATATTCTTTAGTGTAGTTATTTATGTAAAGTTACTATACTATTTGAATATATATCTAAAAAATCCCTTTAAAATGTAATCATCTACATATTTACAAATTTGATAATTTTCTTCTATGTCATTTTATGAAATTGATTGTAATATGAAATTCATACTATATTGGTTTAAACGTAATGATTAAAACCAATTTTGGATAGATGACAAATAAACTCTTATATTAGTGTACTATACTACATTTCTACACTATAAATAATATTTATATAGTATAAATTAATATTACATAATTTTATGTATTATTTTTTATTTTGATATTTGGATTTAGAGTATATTTGAGTTTATGGTTTAGTAATTAGTGATTAGGGTTTAGTATTTAGAGTAATAAGGGTGAGTTTGAGGCCATTATTAGATTTTGAGATTTGGGTTTAGAGTTTAGGGTTTATGGTTTATATTTGGGTTTAAGCTTTATACTTGGATTTAGGGTTTAGTGATTAGGATTTAGGGTTTAGTATTTAGAAAGGGCGGGGTTGGGATTTGGGTTTAGTGAACATGTATCGTTTCATTTGACGATTAATAAATAATGTTTTATTTTGTTCACTAATATGTACTATACTATTTATTTTATTTCGTTCTATTTGGGTTAGAGGCTATACTTGGGATTAGGGTTAAGTGATTAGAGTTTAAAGTTTAGTATTTGGAAGGTGTGGAGTTAAGGTTTGAGTTTAGTGATAGCAGTTTAGGGTTTAATATTCAAAATGTGCCTTCAAGTGTCCAATATTGGAAAACAATTTATAGATTGTATTTGAGTTTATAGGTTCCTGCCTAGGGTTTAGATTTACTAAGTAGAGGTTTGGGTATAGTAAACCGTATTATATACTATTTGGGTTTATGCTTTCTTAATTAGGGTTTAGCTTTAATAATTAATGGTGTGTCTTGTATTGTTGTATTTTTGCGGGTGGAGAGGATTTACTATTTGCATTCCATACTATGGATACACCACTGAAATTTTTTGATTATTTGAAACATTCGTATACTATACTACTATGACTATATGGAATAGAAGATATGTAACATGCTAACCAAGTAAATGTGCCTTCAAGTAAATTTATAGATTGTATTTGGGTTTATAGGTTCATGCATATGGTTTAGATTTAGTAAGTAGAGGTTTGGGTTTAGTAAACTATATTATATACATTCTATTTGGGTTTATGCCTCTTTAATTAAGGTTTAGCTTTATTAATCAGTGGTGTGTCTTTCTTCTTATTTGGATCATTTCTTTCTACTTTTGTACCAGCAACTTGCATATATAGAAGGTATAATCGGATAATATGAAGCCTAAATGTTAGTTTGTTCATTTAGGGTTTAGTGATTAAGATTTAGAGTTTAGTATTTGGAAGGTGGGGTTTGAGATTTGGATTTAGTGACCCTATCATGTATCGTTCCATTTGACGATTAATAAAGAGTGTTCTATTTTGTTTACCATTATGTTTTATACTATATTTTTTGTTCCATTATATATGGGTTTAGGGTCTATACTTGGGTTTAGGGTCTATACTTGGATTTAGTGATTAAGATTTAGGGTTTAGCGATTAGCAATTAGGTTTTAGTATTTGGAAGGTGGGGACTGAAGTTTGGGTTTAGTGATAACTGTTTAGGGTTTAGTATTCAAAAGTTAGGTATGAGTTTAACATTTAAGAGTTGTGTGTTGGGTTAGTCATATACTATTTCTCATATGAAATGAAACCATCCTTTTATTTTTCATTATGCACTAAATTCATTTCAGTTTCTACACCGTTAATTCATTTATTTATTTCATGAAACCACATCACTAATCTAATTTAAAATTGTATGTGGTAATAAACACAAGTTACGTGTATGTCATCCATATCTCTCATTCTGAACAGTTATCTATTAAAGTGTTCACACCTTAAAACGACAACGTTATCTCTTTCTTCTTTTTTCACCGGTTACTTGTAATTAAAGAGGGTATAACCGGATAAATTATAACATAAATGATAGTTTCTTCATTATGTCAACATCAGTGCCATCCACCTCATTTCTATTATGAATTTGGTTATTGGACAAATAAACCCTTTTTACAAACTAGTGTACCTTTTTAAAAGTAAATAAAAAGATCTAATTCTTTCTAATGATTCTCAACAATTTATCAATATTATGATCTCTCTATCTGGTTCCAAACCAATACTCCATCCCGCCCGCGTACTCCTCATCATCTCTTTTCAGAATCACAATTAACATATTTCTCATATTTTTGTCAAGCCTTTTTATCAAAACTGCAGCAGGAGAAGGAGACTCTCCATGTCTCTTTTGTTCTTTTCTATCCAGATCATATGCACCGCTGACTGAAGCATATATCTCACCGTGAAAGTCTGGATTTTACTCCACCCTGAGCCACCTGTGATCATACCAATAAGATTTCCCCAACTCGCACGGTACTGGTCCTTTAAAACACCTTTCATTAGTGCTTCCCACACCTGAGCCGAGTAGGTACATTAAAAAAACAAGTGACTCAGAGACTCCATAGACTACTGACTGAATTTACAAGTTGTATCAACAACCGCATTCCAACATTTCATTTGATCTCCTGTTGAAAGTCTCCCACGAATAGTGATTCAGGTCATGAATGAGAATTTTGGAGTAGCATGTTTAAACCATACCGCTTGATGCCAAGAACAGAGTTGATGCTTCTCTTTAATGCTGAGCCAAGTTTCTCGTGTTGAGACACCTTCTTGTATTTTCCTTTCTCATTCTTCCATAATGAGATATCCTCCCCTTGACTCCAATTCTCTTTGTAATTTTCAATTTCCATTTCAACTCTGTTTAAGATTTGCACACAATAATTTCTTCTTCTATGACTTCTACTATCCTCCACAGTAGCATTGGTTGGAATTCCCATATCTATATATCCCCCTTCTCGCAAGATATCCTGTAAACAATCCATTGAAGACCATTTTTCGTTCTAGAATGACTCTTTTCTACCATTGCGAACCTCCACTTTGTAAAATTGCTTAGCTATTTCCCGACACTTAAGAATCTTTCTCTACATCCATGAACCATCTTGAGAATTCTACTTAACCGTCCATATAGAGCCTTTTCTGATAAGATAAATCTTGATCCAACTAATCCATAGAGACTGAGCTGAAAGAATCCTCCATATAAGCTTGAGACAGCATACCAAATTCATTCTTTTAGCGGCCTCAAACCCAATCCACCTTCTTGTTTTGTTTTACAAATGTCTACCCAAAATACATTTGCTTACCTTCCATTCAAAACCGGATCCGACCACAGAAAAGCTGAGCATATTCTTTCTATTTCTTTGATACAGCCACTTGGGAACCGGAAAGCAGACATCCAAAAAAGTTGTTAAACTTCTTATGATAGAGTTTATTAACTGCAAACATCCAGGATATGAAAGGAATCTCCCCGTCTAGGAGCTGATCCTCTTTATAATCTTTTCAACCAGAGGAAGAAAGTCTGTAACAGTCATATTCTTTGTTAGGAATGGGAGTCCCAAGTATCGTACCAGAAGCTTTCCTGTTGTAAACCCATGTCTAGCAATCTCTTCTTCTCTTACTATTCTAGCCATAAACAAGGTTGACTTCTCCATACTGATCTTCAGACCGCTAATCTTATCAAACTCTTCAAAAATTCTTAAGATCCCTTCAATCGAATGTTTTGTTCCATCAGCAAAAATCATCAAGTCATCCGCAAAACACAAATGTGTTAGATCGAGATTCTTACACTTTGGATGATATCTTATCTTCCCTCTTGCAGCCACCCCATCTAGCATCTTTGATAAGACATTCATACAAATCACAAATAAGTAAGGCGAGAGAGGCATCCTTAATCCTTGTTTACTTTGAAAATACCCAACTAGTTCCCTATTGACTTGTATCGAAAATGAAGCTGATGTTATACAGCGTGAAATCCAACTTATAAACTTGTCTGGCAAACCCAAGCTTTCAGCGTGTTCAGAAGAAAACTCCATTGCATTGAATCAAAAGGCATTCGAAATGTCTATTTACAGAGCACATCTAGGTGATATATCATCTCTATGATAATCCTTTACCAATTCAGTAGCAAGAAACAGATTCTCCATTAGCAAACGCTCCTTAATGAAAGCCGATTGGTTCCAGGTAATAAACTTAGGCATAATCCTTTTGAGCCTATTAGCAATGATTTTTGATATTATCTTATACAACACATTGCAACAGGATATGGGTATGTAGTCCTTCATCATCTTCACTCCTTCCGTATTTGGTATGAGTGCTAAAATTTTAGAGTTTAAACCTTTAGGTAGAAACTCTGTAATGAAGAACAATTGAGCAGCCACTGTGATATCTCCTCCAATAATTTCCCATGCCTCCTTAAAAAATTCAGTAGTAAACCCATCTGGCCCCGACGACTTATTGCTAGGCATTCTGAATATTATTTCTTTGATCTCATCTTTTGTTACCTCTCTTTACAGCTTAGAACAATCCATTTCACTACATTTGAAATCCAAAAGCTCTGTTAAAATATTCACATAGACTCCTTCAAAGTCCATTGATTATCTTCTCATGAACTCATCAAAGAAATTCTCAGCTTCTACTTTATCTCTTCACCAATTTTTGCAACCGATCCATCCGCCCTTTGAATTTCATGGATAACATTCTTAACTTCTCGGATCTTTGCTGAATTATGGAAAAATTGATTATTCTCATCTCCCACGTC
Source organism: Brassica napus (assembly GCF_020379485.1). NCBI lineage: Eukaryota > Viridiplantae > Streptophyta > Magnoliopsida > Brassicales > Brassicaceae > Brassica > Brassica napus. The sequence goes on from NC_063439.1 coordinate 9,396,910, forward strand.
CAGCCAATAGATTTTAGATGTTTGCTTCAGAAATTTCTCTCCAAGTCAGCCAATCTTTGCTACTTGACAGTTGCAATCTCTTCTCGCATTGCTTCCGGTATTGGGTTCTCCAAGGTCTCTTTTTACTTTATACATAAGACTTTATATGCTTCCTTTGTTCTTTTGGGTAAGTTTCCAATTTGAACTTACTAAGTTCTCTTGATGGTTGCTTCCAGAGTTTTTAACCGTTTTATAAACCTAAACATCGCAGATGTCGAATGATATAGAGTTTCCCCTGTTTGAAACTACGTTAGGCGCTAGTTGGGCGGTTATCCTAGGCCTAGCGAGTTACCGAAAAATTGGGGATTAAGCGGGATTTACGCGGGGCCTAGTTATTATATAGTTTAGCATATAAACTAAATTGTTTGTTTGGTGCAGTAGTTTCCGTCATCTTAAACGTCCCAGCCACCTGGGTTCGAAGGCAAGTTAGCGAAATTTTGTCATATTTTTTTTGTTTTTCTTTAATGAAGGGTATAATTGTAATTCTCACTTCATCTTCCTCATTTAGGGCTGTGATTCTGCAACTCAAAAACACAGCCGCATTCTTTAGTTTTCTTAGCTACATCACTTTTCTCTGTTTCTTTAACCTAATACTTACGGATCTTGTATATATTGATTGATTTTTAACTTTAAATGGGCAAAAAACGAAGTTTATCAAAGTCTCCGAGTTTTTGTCCGATTAACGCCAAATCGAAACGCTGCTTGAACGCCGAGCGTTTATTCACCGCGTTTTCGGGTTCGGCGGCCGCGTTTTCGAACACGGAGAGTTTCATATCCTCTCCATTGATCCTCCCTAAGTGGTTGAAACATACTCCACTTATTTAAATTTAATAGAAATATTTGTTTATTTGTCACCTTCGAAATTTATTGTATCTGCTTAATACTCATACTATTAAAGAGTTTTTATTTTATATTGAAAAGTAATGTCTGAAGTAACTGGGAAATGAGTTGGTGTGACATATTGGGAGGGCAGGGGCCACCAACTTCTTAATTAAGATTGGATTTCCATTGCAAACAGCGAAAGAAAAACAGAGATACTATTAATCGGAATTTTAATGAACCTATTAGGTGTTATCTCCATTGGTAGAATTATAATGGGTGTCTCACAAATAAAAATGATTTGAAAGAAGCAAAAAGAAGAATGAAAATTTCTCATGAGATTATTTTATCTGAGAATTTTCATCAACCTCATGAAAACTCTCATAACTAATATATCTTTCGTTTATTGGTTTGTTTCTTATTTTAGATAAACTTTAATTCAAGAATGGAAACTATTACTATTATTATTACATGAGATACTCTAAAAATTCGGTCTTCTCGCTTTCACTTTTTATATCGTCATGACATACCGATCATAACCACACAACTTTATTCCATTTGTTTAATTAAATGTCTTCAGTTCTATGATCTATCTCATCTTCTATTGATTTTAAACATAAAATGTGTTATGTCGACTAAACTTCTAGAAAATGAATACTTATAATTTTGTTTGACTGCTTATATATTTAATCATTATCTTGTGTAGAAATAATCATTTTCTAGGTTAGGATGTACAAATTATAGGTTTATGATCATATCTTATCAAGAAATTTATAAGTCCTATAAATTATTTTATGGGGGTAGTAAATAGGGATGTAAAGTTTATAGCGTTGGCACTAGCCAAGATGTAGATCTCCATGTAAATTGTTTGCGTTCTCGAATCTCGTGGAGCTATTGAACTTTTAAATCTGAAAGTCCTTTTGAACTTTACTACGATAATATAGTGTTTTTGGAACAAAATTAACAATTAGCATAAAGTATAATGTTATTTTCCTTCTCAGAATAATAGAAAGTTGAAATAGCTCCAAGACACTGAGGTTAAGTCCGCAAACAATTATGATTATGAGACACAAAAAGAGTACTGTTTTCATAGTCATAGCTTAATCAAAAGTTCACAACCCATCATAATAACAACAACCTGTTTATTTATCTTACAACAGAGGATGAATCATCATCACGCTACCGGAAACTGAACAGTACAAACATTTAAATTTAAGCAGAAACAAAGAGGCGCAAAATTACCAAAAACTTAGACAACAAGAACACCTTATATGTATACAACAAGAACGAAGAGAACAAAAATTTCATAACGCCGGCGCAAATATCTTTAACCCCAAGAAGAGGACCAATCATTGACCAGTAGGGTGCACGCGTCCTCCGTTACCGTTTCCGGTAGGCTCAGAGCTCCGGCTACTACCAGAACCGGAGGGGGTGAAGGCAGAGATAATGGTTTTCACGACCATGGTTTTTACCAGCTTTCTCTCAACGGGAATCACACTCGCTGTTTCTTTCTTCACCTTCCGGTCAACCGCAGAACTGGACCCTTCTCCTCTGGAACTCATCTTTAGCCTACTTATTTTTATTTACGTGTATATAAGTTTGTATGTGTCTGTGTTTGTTGCTGTTGAAATTGTTAATTCCATGCAAAACGTAGGTTAGTTAGAGTTTATATAGAAAAGGTGCCCTTAAGCGAGAATTAAACTTGTGCTCTAAGTTGCTCACGTCCATGACCATACCCATGTGTTGGCCAGCCACTTGTTGTAACGAGGAAATTTACATCTCCTACTAAGAATTTGAGAAACACTAATAAAACAAAATATTACAATAATATGAAATTTCCATGCACCATGATGGCAAAAAAAAGAAGGTATTTATTAGACATGACGAAGAGGCATCAAGATTGGAAACTAATTAAGGGTTTCCCATTAATATTTAGTATAGGAGTACATGTAACCGGGAATTCAACACCAGAGCCGGGTATGATATTTTCGGAGTCCTATTTGGAACAAAAAAAATTATTACTATTCATAAATTTTACAAATTTACATAGTTTCATAGTATATAATTTATTCAAATCTCAATCATACCAATATAAAATCCATCAAGATTTTATAAACATTTTTGTAAACTAGAAATTATTATCTAGTTTTTACAAAATTTAATATTTTAAAGTTATTATATCAATACATATATAATTTTTTTTTTTGAAAATGGAGACCCCAAAAGTTGGAGACCCATTTGAAATGTTTAAAAAGAATATGCACAAGTCCGGCTAAGTTCAACACTAAAAGTATACATATGAACTAGCAGTCTTGCACGGATCACATATGAAAGAATATGCTTCTATATTCTTGGAGTAGTCTAACATATTATCTTAGTATCCCTTGTAAAATGTAACAAACACAACCACCTGTATGTATTTAAACATTGTATCTACGATAATGAATGACAAGGGAATTACAGCTGATTACACGGTATCAGAGCCTTCAAAGCTCCCGAGATCCTCTCTTCTCTTCTCTTAAATCAGCTCATCTCTCTTCCGCTTCTTCACCTCTCTCTCATCCCAATTCTTTCTCTTTTCTTTCCTATCAATGCCTAATCAAAACCCCATTGAAAGGGCTTTCAGCGTCAACAACATCAAATCGCACATCCCTCTGATCTTATATTACGAGGAACACAATTACGATGCGTGGCGAGAATTGCTTCTTACCCACTGTTTGGCATTCGTCGTTGTGGGACACATCGACTGAACCAGTTTACCGGAGAACAACGACGATGCTGCTTGGATTAAGCGCGATGGCCTTGTGAAACTGTGGCTATACAACACACTGGCTCAGCCTCTGTTTCGCAGCATCTTCAAAATTAGTAGAACCGCAAAGGACGTCTGGCTCCGCATCGAAAATCAATTCAGAAACAACAAGGAGGCTCGCGCACTACAACTGGATCACGATCTTCATACTACTGAAATTGGCGACCGCACGATCCATGACTATTGCGAAAAGCTAAAATCCATTTCGGATCTCCTCGCAAACCTTGATGCTCCTGTAGGAGACCGGACCCTCGTCTTGTATCTCCTCAATGGCTTGAACGAAAAGTATGACAATATCATCAACGTCATCAAACCCAACTTTCGAAACAGCCAAATCGATGCTCTTGAATGAGGAAACACGACTCAAGCGCGGCCACAAGCCACGAGTCAACAATGACACTCCTTCATCCTCTACCGTCTTGACTGTAACCAATGAGAAACCGCAGCCACGCAAACAACATAACAACAGGAAGCAGGGCAATCACGGAAGAGGACGAGGTGGCTACAACAATCAACGCCCCTGGTACAACAACTGGAACCAACCGTGGCAACAACCACCCTTCCCAAGCATGATGCAATGACCGCAGTATTCAACCCCGTGGCAGCAGACAAACCCGAGGGGCATTCTAGGCTCAGCTCCTCACCCTCCTGCCCAAGCAAACGTTGCTGAGACCATGTTACAACCAACAACGGACTTCACCAGTGCTTTCAACACCATGACCATTGGCGATCCTGGCGCAGCAAATTGGTACATGGACTCGGGTGCCACTGCTCACTTGGCGTCCTCCTCAGGTATACTAAACACTGTTCTTAAACATAACACCGGAAATTCGGTCATTGTTGGTAACGGTTCCAAGATCCCTATCTTTTCCATTGGTTCTTCTTCTCTTTATACACCATCTCGTGCCTTGTCTCTGTCTAACGTTCTTGTTGCTCCAAATATTATTAAAAATCTTATCTCTGTTCGTCGGTTTACTAATGATAATTGGTGTTCGGTCGAATTCGATCGTTTTGGTTTTTCTATTAAGGATCTCATCACCAAGACAACACTGCTACGCAGTAACAGCACGGGGGATCTTTACTCCATCACTTCCAGTCATAATAAACCGGCGGATTCTCCTTCAGCCTTCATCGTTTCTATTCCTTCTCTCTGACACAAGAGATTGAGACACGTTAACAATGCTTCCCTTCGCTCTCTAATTTCTTCTAAAGTTATTTCTTGTAATAAAGGCTAGTTTCCAACTTGTTGTGAAGCTTGCCAGTTGGATAAACACCTCAAACTTCTGTTTCATGAAAGTAATCGAATTATTTCTTCTACTTTTGAACTAATACATTCAGATGTCTGGACCTCACCAGTCCCCAGTATAAGTGGTATCCGATATTATGTTCTATGTTTTGACCATTTTTCTCACTTTGTTTGGGTGTATCCTTTAAGAAGTAAATTTCAAGTTTTCTCTAAATTCACTCACTTCACTTCTTATGTGAAAACGCAGTTCAAAAGTACTATTCGTTCCTTTCAATGCGACAACGGTGGGGAGTACAACAACGCTCAGCTTCATAACTACTTCTCTTCCAATGGTGTTGAAGTTCGGTTCTCCTGTCCACATACCTCTCAACAAAATGGACGGTCAAAACGTATGATACGAACCATCAACAACACCATTCGTACCCTTTTATTTCAAGCTCGCATTTCACCCATCTATCGGGTGGAAGCTCTTCATACCACTGCTCACCTACTAAATATTCTTCCATCCTCTTCTATTGATAACCAAATTCCCTTCAAGAAATTGTTCAACAAAAAGCCATCGTATGATCATCTTCGCACCTTCGGCTGCCTTTGCTTCCCAAACATAAATCACTCCTTTCTTCATAAACTAGCTCCCCGCTCTACCCCTTCTTTGTTTCTCGGATATCCCACAAATCATAAAGGATATTGTTGCCTTGATTTAAAGACCAGAAAGATCATCATCTCTCGTCATGTGGTCTTTGACGAATCCATCTTTCCAGCTGCTGAAAATATTCAAAACAACTCAGCTTCTTCTTATCACTTTCTCGAGACAGAGACATCACCATTGTTCAAAACAATATTGGAAACGCCAATTCTTCCAGCGCAACCTACTTCAGACTCCGCGTCACAGCCTTCTCAAACTCTCCCCACCGTCGTACCACGACCTGCCCTATCAACCTCTTCACGTCATCCTATGATTACAAGAAGCAGAGATGGTACTATAAAACAAAAAGCTATTCTTTCTCTAAACATCTCTACTGTTTCTCCTCTTCCAAAACGCCATCTTCAAGCCTTGTATGACCCAAAATTCGAACCTAGCAATGGGTGATGAGTACGGTTCTATGGTTAAGAATAAGAAGTTTACGCTTGTACCTCGACCCCCTGACACTAATATTGTCCGTTCAATGTGGCTCTACAAACATAAGACATGTCTAGATGGGAAGCCGCAACGCCACAAAGCCCGCTTGGTTGTGAATGGTAAATCTCAGAAACATGGCTTAGACTATGACGAGACATTCAGTCCCGTAGTGAAACCAGTAACCATTCGATTGGTGCTTTACTTAGCTCTCAGAAAAGATTGAGAGGTCCACCACCCCAAAGTTAAAAATGCATTTTTGCACGGAAATCTCGAGGAAACTGTGTATATGCATCAGCCCCCAGGAATGGCAGACACCTCCCACCCACATCACGTTTGGAGACTTGACAAGGCCCTCTACGGCCTTAAACAAGCACCTCGTACTTGGAACTCACGGTTCTCCACATTCGTAGAGAAACTCAGCTTTGTAAAGAGCTCCAGCGACACCTCCCTCTACGTCTACGATAAAAGACCTGATCGAGCCTATATCCTTTTGTACGTTGATGACATTCTTCTCACCGCTTCCTCTCCTCACTTGCGTCAGACGCTGATTTCGTTACTCAAACAAGAGTTTGAAATGTCTGATGAAGGAAAGCTCTCATACTTCCTTGGCATCAAGGCCTCGAATGACTTCAAAGGCCTGTTATTGAGCCAAACAGCCTATGCAGAAGATCTTCTCCTCCGTGCCAGTATGCAGAATTGCAACCCAGTCTCTACTCGAGTGGATCTCAAATCAAAACTCTCTGCTGAAGATGGAGATAAAGTTGAAAATCCAACTTTTTACAGAAGCATTGCAGGTGCTCTCCAATACCTCACGCTTACACGTCCAGATATTCAGTATGCATTGCACCAGTTGTGCTTGTACATGCACGATCCCTGACTACCTCACCTCCATGCGATGAAACGCATCATCCGTTACCTCAAAGGAACACTAAGCCACGGCCTGCGCTTGAACAAGTCATCCTCAAATGCTTTAACAGCATATACCGATGCAGATTGAACTGGCTGTCCCGACACAAGACATTCGACATCAGGCTACTGCGTCTACATGGGTGATAACCTAATATCTTGGTCCTCAAAACGCCAACCTACAGTCTCCCGCTCCAGTTCGGAGGCAGAGTACAAAGGAGTGGCAAACGTTGTGGCTGAAACTTGTTGGATAAGAAACCTCGTGCTGGAACTTAAAATCCTGATTACTTCTGCAACATTGGTCTACTGTGACAACGTAAGTGCGGTTTACTTGTCTACCAACGCAGTCAAGCATCAAAGAACCAAACACATCGAAATTGATATTCATTTCTTTCGTGAAAAAGTTGCTATGGGTCAGGTCTGAGTCCTACATGTTCCTTCCTCCTCTCAATATGCAGACATCTTCACGAAAGGATTGCCATCTTCCCTATTCGATGAATTCAAAGCCAGTCTATCCGTCCAAGCACCCAACGATTAGACTGAGAGAAGGTGAAAGAATATGTTCCTATATTCTTGGAATAGTCTAACGTATTATCTTAGTATCCCTTGTAAAGTGTAACAAACACAACCATCTCTATGTATTTAAACATTGTATCTACGATAATGAATGGTAAGGGAATTATATCTGATTACAGCATATTGTGTTTTATATAAATATTGCATCCATATATACGTGTTCGTGCTGATGACGTAAATCTATGATTTAAACCCAAAAAGATTTAATCCAAAATGTATTTCATGGTTAACTTCTTAGGAAAAATATATTCTTACTATTTTTTTACCTTTTTCTACTAAAAATGGATTCTTGTTGATATAGTTATTTGAATCTCAATCTTTTTTTCACGATGACCACAATATAAACAGATTCTTAATTAGAATCTTATAAACAGAGGCACTGAACCTTATTGAAATTAGTTAGTGCATATGTGTGAAACCGATTTTTTGTCAAAGAGCATGTGTGAAACCATAGCTTAGTTGACTTCGCTTGTACGTGATCTTGTGTCAATCGAGCCAGAATGACTAAAATCATTGGCTTTTCTATATTTGTGTTATTTTTGCTTTTTCCTAAAAAAGTTTCTGTCCACTATAATATATGTCAACAAGAAAAATAAGATAATAGAAACAAAAAGAGAAAGAAACAAGATAATGTTGTCAACGTAGACAACTTTCTGTTTGAAGTTGCATTATATTTCCTATTTGTATTGCATAATAAAATTAATAAACAATCAAATTTCTTATGGAATAGTAAAAAAAAAAAAATCACTACTCTGAATTTGAGCCTTACAAACATACGTTCATGACAAATAAGTTGTGTGGTCTGTTACATAACGCGTAATGTGTAATAGTATATATTAATTTTCTTGGATATTATACTGTATTTATTCAGACTTCAAGTATAAATAAATGAACTGACAAAGGGTAGGTCAGGCGCAGTTGACCTTCTTTGCCAAGAGTCAATTACCTAAGACGACACAACATACATGCATGAATGTTATTCTCAAACTAATTTCGTACTTCTTAATTCAACTTATAATAGAATATATGTTACTACAGGCTTTTATTCATTGAATTTTTACTGTGAGAAACATACATTCATAATGGGTCATTAAAATGATATAATTTGGTTGAGAAACAAAAAATGATATATTATACTACTAACATCATACGTGACACCAAATGTTAGCAAAAAAAAAAAAAAAAAAAAAAAAACATCATACGTGACACATACCTGATATAATTTCCAATTAATTTATTTAACTTAATTGTTAGATTCAATAGAAAGTATAGGTTTATTTGTGGGGGCTGGGAGCCACCAACGTAGAAATTAAGTTAGGATGTTAGTCTCCAATCAGCAAAAGGGGGAGGCTTATGTAAATTCGTTATCAACTATACCGTGAGTAGTTACAAAAAAATACTATACCGTGAGTATTGTTATGAAGTAATTAGGGAGTGTTGCAACTTTGTAAGTACAATCTATTTTCTCGACGGCATAATTTTCTTTAGACAGACCAGTATTTACGACATCAATTGCAATATAGTAACTGAGTGTAGAGGGTAAATTCGACCATCTCTCAAGACCTGAAGAATAGATGGTCCGGCCCACATAAGATAAAGTAACGGTTCGGCGCGGCAGTTCGAAGGGCCGATCTCTCGGCGTAACATAAGGGAGCTTTCATTCAGCTTCTCGACTAAGCGCCCCAATGAAACGACTCTTCGAGATAGTGTGGGCTTCTTGGCCCAACGAGTTAAAAGCCCACAAAGATGACGCAAACTAGATCAGGAGAGAGAGTGAAGTCAGCTATAAAAGGAAAAGAAGATGCAACGTAAGGGGGATCCGAAATCATTGATACACACTTGGCGGCTAGATTAGGGTTTTTACCTTTGTTGTCTCGTCTTGTTGTATCTCTCCGGCAAAGCCTTTCAGGCTCCGGTACCTTTCCTTTCACGCATTTCCTTTCCTTGTAACTGACGAAACACTCATCCGACCATTAATAAGACGTCTTTGCTTAAACCCACTTCTAAAACCGAACGTTCTCTCGTTCTGTACCGTTTCCCGATCAAACACTGAGCTATATATGTGTGTGTTAAACAACTAGAAGTGTGACAATGGTTGTGGATCCAGAGTTGAGAGTCCATGCCATAGTCTTTCAAGTTTCAACCAAGCAGTAGAGTCAATGGCATATGCATAAATCTTGTCATTTTGATACACCATATTAGATTCTGTTCTGTCTTTCTGTCGATTTAAAATGATATTGTTTGTAGATATGAAACAATTAGGTTGTGTTGGTTTATAAAATAATCTTGTACGGTCCGTTCTTATCATCTTCCGAAGAGACTACCACGAGGACATCACCTTTCATTTTGTATAAATTTATTTCACCGCTACTTATCTATTTCTCAATTCAAGGCCTACACTAAACAGTTAATAAGCCAACCAATTACTAATTGAACAAATGTTTTGTTGGTTTACTTGTTCAAGTTTATTTTTATTTTAACGTGTTGTGGTTTAAAAATGATATGAACCATTTTTAGCAAAAAAAAATGTTATGAAGCATCAGTTAAAAGTGACCATCCATTGGTTTTGCAGTTTATCGAGTTTGAAGGTTTATAAATCTATAAATATAAAGAAATATTCGCCTCTCTCCCGTGAAGCCACGTCATCAATTCGTGCGTTCTGGGAGTGACATGTGTCCCATTTTATATTTAGGGCCAAAATTAATGAATGCAGTTAAGGGTAATTGAACCTATCACCTCTAGCACTGGTAATTTCTCTTAGAACCACTAGACTAAAGTTACTTTTTATAAATATGTGGCTGCGAAAATACTTATTATCGTGTCAGCTGGAAGCCCATGCTTCTTCTGCTTGTGGCCAGGACCGACACTGAACTGACGTCAAGATGAAAATTGTGAAGTTAAAAACTTTGCTCCAAACAGTTTTGCAATGTTTCTAACCTTTATAACTTGATGCATATAATATATATCAAAATACATTTGTTGTACACGTTTTTATTAGTTTTGCTTTTAAAAGAATGTATTTACAGTTATAAATGTTTTGTGTCAGTGAAGTAATGGTTGAAAAATCTCTATACATATGTCATTTTAAAATAACACCCAACTTCTATATATAGTCAATATGTATGTCCATGTTATATTCTACACTAAATATTTTCTCTTTTAAAAATATAGAAAACAATTTTTTTAGTCTACAAGCAAATGTTGTAGAGCAAGTATGCATTATACAAAATAATATATATTTAAAATCCATACACAAAAACATAAAAGTTGTTATAGGCCTCTTTCTGACACATGCCACACTCCACTATTAATAAGAATTAAAAAAAACAATATTGTCATCAAACTTTATCACAAATCCACATTTGTACATCTATAATTATGAGTTGGACAATTAGTTAATTTGATACAATACCAAAGCAAAAATAATCGAAAAACAACTATACCACCATATACTAATAAGTAAGACATAACAGATAACCAAATTCTTGAATCTTAAAACAAATTTCAACTCGAACATTTAGTGAATATCAAATTAACTAATATCCCGTCCGTAGGGCAGACAGACCCTAGTCTTTTTATAAAAATATGCATCTTAAATGATATGTAGCAAATTATAGATCTTAAATTAACATGGATACACAAAGAAATTAGCAAAATTAACAACACACGCATCTATACTTTTCTTAAAGAAGCCAAAGAACACACAAACTATGTTACAAGAGAGACACACAACATATTAGGGGAAAATACTACTTTAACTTGTTATAGTTTACGATCCAAATAGTTTCTAAGGTACTTCACAAAACATCACTTGAAGTTGAAGGCTACCGGAGAGTGGACTGTAGCCGCTTTATACGCGGTGGCTCTACTATCTGCTTGGAGTTGAAAGAAGGTCGAGATGGAAGAAGAGCCTCCAAGATCATTTTCTTCACTAATTTCCTCTCTTTTGGGATAACACTCCCTTGTTTCGGCCCAAACCGTCGTCGCCGCCACTCTCCATCTTCTACCGCCACCGCTTTTTCTACCGAGCTCATCGCACTTTACTTATCTGTGAATTCTTCTCTCTTGTCGTCTTAGTGAACACTTACACTCCCCAATTTATCAGTCCATGAGCCTTATCTTACACGCTAATAATATGTATATTTTAATATGTAAATGTTCTTATTTCGTGAATCTTGTTCTTATTTTTTCCCACGTGGCCTCGTTCATTAATTTAGAACCAATTATGCTGCAGTTAAGGATTTAACTAATCGAGATACTGATTAAAGCCACTTCTTCTTTTCCAAGTTAGGCACGATATAGATTGGCCGCACTCTCCTTTATCTACCTTTACCTATTATTGGTCGTTTGAATAATTTATGAGACAGTTGCATCCTAATAATACATTTAATACCACCACATGAACCATGAGCCCAAATTAAGTATAGGATTCGTTACGAAACAAATTTTATAACAATTTCAGATCAGACTTTATCTGATATCTCTGATCAAAAGATAATATACCGATGAAAGAAAATAGAAATATTTATGTTGTTACTTGATACGACGTTAATCTATCTTATTAAAACTCAAGTACAAAATTGGAGTGTTTGGAGACTTGAATAGGATTATTAAAAAAATTTGGAGTGTTTGGAAACATGAATTGTAGTCTTTTTAAAAAAAATTAATTTTGTTTGGAAACAATGATAGTAGTATTAAGAAAAAAGTAATGGGCTTATGTAATTAAGAAAAATTAAAAGTCCATCATATTATAAGAAACTATCTATCTGGGCCAGATTTAAAATATACGAAAACGGGTCAATCTAATTGTCTAAAACTTTTTCTTTTCTAAACTAACCATAAAACAAAATATAAACTTTATACACATATTTCAAATCAAAATAATAATTTAAAGTTGATTTATATCAAAAATTGATTAAAAAATAATACATATATTCAAAAATGGATTTTTACTAAACTATTTTTCAATAACCATTATAAAAAAATGTTGTCAATATATATAATAAAAATACAATACAAAGCCCAATTTGAAACACCAACTCAAATTATGGTTTTTATATTTCATATTAAGTTTTAAAAATATAATATATGTAATTATTTATATGATGGTACGTATAAAATACGATTAATTATATAATGACAGTATACGATATATAATAATGAATAGGGATGGGATTTCGGGCACCCAAACGGGTTTGGTTCTGATCGGTTTGTGTTTTGGGTTTTCGGGGTCAAAGATTTAAGTCCTGTTAGGATGTTTCTAAATTTTGGTTTGAGTTTGATTCGGATCTCTGCGGGATTGGTTCGCGTTTGGATAATCCATTTAAATTATTTTAAAAGTTTTAAATCATTACCTATTTTAAATTTCTCAAAATATATAAATAAAATAATATATTACCTATAAATTTGAATAACATATGTCAGAATACCTAAGCTTAACATATCAATTGGCTTGATTTAAAATTTTGGATACTGAATCAATAATTATTTTAAGTATTTTTGGTGATTTGAGTATACTTTAACTATTGTAGATATTTACTTTTGACTATCTATATATATATATATATATTCAAGTATTTAAACCAATTTAAAAGTATCATTCTTAATGTTTTATATACGTTAAATCGAAAAATAATTAATATATACAAGTACATAAATCTATTTTTAGATAAATTCGGGTACCCGAATACTTCGGTTCGGATCAGATTTGGTTCTCTAAATAACAAAATTTTGAATAATTTGAATATTTAATCAATTTATGTTCGGGTTTGGTAATATATTTTCGGATCGGTATCGGTTCTGTTTCTTGGATTCATTTTGTAAAACCCTAATAATTACATGAAAAAACAAATATCAACATATTTTTCAAAATATATACCCGCGCGCCTGCGCGGGTCAAAATCTAGTTAGTATTATGGGGAAAAAAAGAGAGATTATCAGAATGGTCCAACATAGCTTCTTATTTTGCGCGAATTTGTTTTCACTTTTCTATACATAAATTATTATTTTTAAACATTAGTGGTATATATTTTTAAAGTTAATCATATACTTAAATGTTTATATAATTATTTTAAATACAATAATTTTATAATTTACATGTTATAATTAATCAATTGTTTAAAACCGTATGTATTTTCATTTATTATTATATATTTATCTTATTAAATTTGCATTTAGTTATTAAGAAAATTAATATATTCATGAGAAAATATATTTGAAAATTATTTTGTATTTAATTTATGTTAAATTTTGACCCGTGTTTCAAAGTTGTATTTTTTTTTACTAATATTTTTATGCTTATTCATTTTAGATAATATATTATTGTATATACAAAAGTCTAAGATATGTTAATTTTTAGACATGATTATATGGTTTGTTAATTTTAAGCTGTTCTATCATCATATTATATTTTTAAATTAAATAATTTATATTTATAAAAATTAAATTTATAAATTTATCAATTGAATATACTTTTATCATATTTATTTAAGTATAATAATTGTATTTTAACATGATCATGACTATAAAGTAGATAAAATAGGATATAATTTATTTATTTTCATTTTATAAACGGTAACTTAAAATACACTAAATTATTGTTAAAATATTTTTATACAAATTTATTAGAATTTTTAAAATATAATATATATATATATTATATTTAAAATGAAAATATATTATGATTAAAGTAGTTACAAAGATTCTATATTATAAGCTTTAAAGAAATACATGTTAATTTTTATACATGTATTATATAGTTTGCTAATGTTAACCCATCTTATCAACGTATTTGATTTTATTTTTGAACATAAATATTTTATACTTACGAAAATAAAATATATAAAATTTATAAATTTAATACAATTTTATTATATTTAGCTCAATATAATAATTTTCTTTTAATATGATTGATTATGATTATATAATATATAAAATATTACATAACTTTTTATTTTTCATTTCATAAACGATTACTGAATTTATTAATGTATAATAATATTTCAAAATTTCAAAATTAGTGAAAACAGTTAAATATAATTTCGAAAATGAAGATCTTGTAAAAATATTTTAAAACAGATTTGTTAGAATTTTAAAATAAATATATTTATATTTAAAATAAAAAGATTTCAAAAGATATTATGATTAAAGTATTTTAAAGATTTTATGTATTATTAATCTTAATAAAATATATTTAATAAAAAATTTAAGTGATGGTCCAAATTAAAAAAAATTACACATGAAAAAAATCATGACTTCTATTTTAATATATAAGAAGTTAACAACACATATTCTACAATAGAAAACAATTATATAACAGGAATTCATTTAAGGGGAGAAGAAAAGCAAAAGTGGAATAAACGAAGCACTCAGAAGAAAAATAATTAGTTAAAATTTAAAACGGATGGAATATAAAATACGTAACAAATCATTTTAGCCGATAAGGTTACTTTCATCACTCATCAGTCCAGTCTAAATCAAATATTCCATATTATATGAAAATATCTTTGTTTTTCAAATCTCTATTTGCTATATTATTATTTTAGCTACGGAACGTGATACGTGCCTACATATCTTTTCATCTTTAATAGTCTTCGAACAACGGACCTGGCTCACTTGGATCATCAGATCATGGTTGTTATCTGGGAATAAAGGATTCACGCCTTGGTTATTTAAATCTCTTATGATTCAAGGTGTGACATGAATAGACGGTAATGAAGAAAAGTGTTTAAGAAAACATCAATCAATACTATTAAAACTGAAGGCCTTTTTTGAAGTCCCCTTGGAATTTTGAAGTATTTACAGATATCTGCCACTTGATTATTTAAACCTATGCTTTTAATTAAATATTAGAATCTTTTTTTTTTAGTTTAATTAATTTACCATAACTAAGTATTTTTTTTTACTGCGTTGCTAGAAAGAAAAAAATAAACCTAAAACAGCGGAACGGCGATAGGAATGGCGATTTTGAAATTCTGAAGATGAGAGTCGAACTTAGCATAGATCTGATTATTGTGTCGGTTCCTATGGCTCATTATCACAGGTTTTGTCCTCCGGTCATTCTGATTATGAAGAAGATGGTGAAAATGTTTAATTTGGGTTTCACGAGATTTGATATTATGGAAAAATATGAGTTACGATTGAGGATATATCAATGGGATTACCAGGATCTCATTAGAGATTTTCAGAAAGGAGTCAAGGAAGATAGAGGAGTTTATCGATCAATTCTTTGAAAATATGGACATTTTAATTGTGAAATCAAAAAAAAAAATTGTAAGATCACAGTTTTCAAAAACTAAGGAAGGAAGATTCATAGTTCACTAAATGCTACACGTTTTATTGCTAGGAATCATAAGGGTTGGGTTTCTTTAACAGGAAATCAAAGATCTATAAGCTTTAGCGTTTGGATCTGGCTACTTTTGGGAAAGAATGATGGAGATGTATCATGATCGTACTCTGGTTATACACAAATGGTGATGATTCTGGGTTCTCTAAACAAATCATACGAGGTGATGATTCTGGGTTCTCTAAAGGAATGGCGTTTTAATGATTCAATATGATTATTGGTTCTCTAAAGGAATCATATGAGGTCAGTTATGGTTATGGATTGTTGTTTTTGAACGGAACATATATGTATTGTAGTTGCTGGTAAAAATATAGTTATGGGGTGGGTGATGTATAGGGATTCTCGGTATGGAAGTTATTGGAGTTGTCGCTTTAAAGTCAGCTCTAGCTTATGGTTTTTTGGCCTTTACTTATGCATAATGCAGAATGCAGTTCGTCTTTTTGAGTGCTCATATATGGTATCTTATGATTCTGAATGGGGTTATAAAGCTCATTCATTCGGTCAAGTGAAATACATTTTAAGAAGGTACTTAAGCCAAAACCATCACATGAATGAAGGAGTTAGTGAGCTGGGAAATGAACCAGTTGGTAGCTTTTAAAATTTTGAATAAAATTGGTAGATGGTGGTTGCAGAGTACTATGATTACTTTTTTCATTGGATTTACGTAGCTTTTTAATAGTGAGATTATGCACTTTGACTCTGTTGTAATACCAGTTCGTTATGAGATTTAGCCATATATTATCAATGACACTATGCCAAGAGATTTTATTGTAGTAACCAATATTTAACTGTATACTAGATTTTGACCCGTGCAACCGCACGGGTGTTTGTTTTTACTTTTCTATACATAAATTATTGTTTTAAAACATAAGTGGTATATATTTTTAATGTTAATCATATACTTAAATATTTATATAACTATTTCAAATACAATAATTTTATAATTTACATGTTATAATTAATTAATTGTTTAAACCTTATTTATTTACCACTTCTTATTATATATTTATCTTATTGTATTTGCATTTAGTTATTAAGCAAATTAATATATTCATGAGAAAATATATTTAAAAAATATTTTATATTTAATTTATGCTAAATTCTGACCCGTATTTCAAAACTGGATTTCTTTTTACCAATATTTTTATGCTTATTCATTTTAGATAATTTATTATTGTATATATAAAAGTGTAAGATATGTTAACTTTTAGACATATATTATATAGTTTGTTAATTTTAAGCCATTCTATCATCATATTATATTTTAAATAAATAGTTTATATTTATGAAAATAAAATTTATAAATTTATCAATTGAATATAATTTTATCATATTTATTTTAGTATAGTAATTATATTTTAACATGATCATGACTATAAAAGTAGATAAAATAGGTTATAATTTGTTTATTTTTATTTCTAAACGATAACTTAAAATACATTAAGTTATTGTTTAAATATTACACAGATTTATTAGAATTTTTAAAATATAATATATAAATATATATTATATTTAAAATGAAAATATATTATGATTAAAGTAGTTACAAAGATTTTATATTATTAACTTTAAAGAAATACATGTTAATTTTTATACATGTATTATATAGTTTGATAATGTTAACCCATCTTACCAACATATTAGATTTTATTTTTGAATATAAATATTTTATAATTACGAAAATAAAATATATAAATATATAAATTTAATACAATTTTATTATATTTAGCTCAATATAATAATTTTATTTTAATATGATTGATTATGATTATATAATAAATAAAATATTATAGATTTTTTTTTTTTCATTTTATATAACTGAATATATTAATGTACAATAATATTTTAAACTAATTTCGAAATTAGTGAAAATATTTAAATATAATTTCGAAAATGAAGATCTTGTAAAAATCTTTTTAAACAGATTTGTTAGAATTTTAAAATAAATATATTTACATTTAAAATAAAAAGATATCAAAAGATATTATGATTAAAATATTTTAAAAATTATATTTATTATTGTGAAATGTGAATTAAAATATAGTATAAATTGCTATGAATAGGTCCATTAGGTTCATTTTTAAAAAAATCACACATGAATCAAGGTTGTGACTTCTGTTTTAATATATAAGATTCAAAACAATCAATTTTAGAAATATTAACATAATAATTAAAAATTAGTAAGATTCCTAATTAACCATAAAATATTCCTAATATATAGGAAGATATATATCGCTATTGTTTTGGTATATGATTAGATTTTGAAAAAAAAATATGTTCATATTCCCCAAACAAAGATCAATCCTATGATCACTCTTAAAATTTTAAAAGATACTATCAGTTTTAGAAATCAACCATAATTTTTAATTTTATCAAATGTAACAATATGAAATTTTACGATGTTGAAAATTCATGCATCACATTTTAGAATATCTAATCTATTAAAATAGAGTCTTATTTTTTATCTACTAATATAAGTTGTGATTTAAAATTGGACCATTTCTAGAGTGTTACAATAATATTACATAGACGATCATTTGGTACTTAATGATTAAACCAGAATATTAAATCAGACCACGATAAGGTGATACAACAAAACCGATGTTGTAAGCTATAATTAATTTAAACCAACCCGTCGGTTATCTAATATTATAAGAACAATACAATTAATTACACAATCACACCCTGCGCTTGGACAGCAGGATGATAGTGTAGGATAGTTTAGATGAACATGTTTTCTTGACTTCATTTCATTACTTGCACCATAACAAATTCTTCTGAGTTTGCTTCTGTTCAGATCATTAACTGGAACATAACAAATTCATATAAATTCATATATTGTCCATTTTCAACATACTAAACAGCCAAAATTTGAAAGAGTTTCAACCTTCAATGTGATATATGTACATTTGTATCTGTAATATTGCATACTACCCAAAATCACTTTCTTATCTTATAAACTTTCAGAAAACTTATCACTGGTTTCGAATTATGTACATTTATAAATAGTAGTTTTTAAAATAAATAGTTATATATTAATATATTAATATCTTATTATTATATATTTTTAATCATGATCTAGAAATATTCTAACAATATTAACAATATATTTGATCAATTTTACAATAACGTGTCTTCCAATCTAAATAACCTCTAACAACTTAAATTTTGTGTCGTAGTTTCCTGATATATTCCATGCCAGAATATTCTAACCACAACAATAGATTTGCTCAAACCTACGTATCTTGAAAGGAAAAAATCGAACAAGTAACAATTTAATTCGGAGAACGGAGAAGAAAAAGAAAATCAAGTGGTTACAAAATTGAGGTTACACATTACAAGTAAAATATGCAGGCTTAATTTTTTTTTAAACTATAACTAGGGTCGCGCAGGTGTATTTTATAAAAAAAAATATGATGCTATTTACTTTTCTGTCATTATCTAGGGTTGGAAAAAAAAAACTCAAATTCGAAGAATCGAACTGATCCCAATCCGAATAAGTAGTTCCAAATCTGAACCGAAATTGATTAAATATCCCAGTTATTCAAAATTTTGGTATTTGAAGAATTGAACTCTAATCCGATCAGAACCGAAGTATTTTGGGTATCCAAAATAGATTTATATACTTATATATATTAATAATTTTTAGATTTAATATATATAAAAACATCCATAATATATATGATACTTTTAAGTTCGCTTAAATACTTGAAAATATATATAAATAATCAAATGTAAATATCTAAAATAGTTAAAATATACTCAAAAATCCAAAAATACTTAAATAATTATTAATTCTATTTTCAAATATTTAAACCAAACTAATTTATATGTTAAGTTAGGTACTCTGACATATGTTATTCAAATTTATATGTAAAATATTATATTGTTTATATATTTTTTAAATTAAAGCATATAATAAATTTCAAATTTTTTAAAATAATTTAAATTGGTTATCCAAATCCGAATCTAATTCTCAAATATCTGAACAGAACACAAAATCCCAAACAGACCCGAAAACAAACTTGAACGTCCATCCCTTATCACTATTATATTTCATATATGTGTCATCATAGGTTACAAAATATGTGTTATCATATAATTAATCATATTTTATATGTACCATCAAATAATTAATCTTATAATTAATAATATTTTATATGTACAATCATATAAATAATCACATATATTATATTTTTAAATTTCAATGTGAAATATAAAAACCATAGTTTAAGTTGGTGTTTGAAATTGGGTGTATTGTATTTTTCTTATATATATTGAAAACATTTTTATAATGGTTATTGGGAAATATGTTAGTAAAAATCAAATTTTGAATATATATATGAATAATTTTTTGATTTAAATCAATTTTAAATTTTTATTTTGATTTGAATATGTATATCAAGTAACAATTAGAAACATTTGTTCAAATAATTTCCGCGCACAGCGCGGATTAGTATCTAGTCAATACTATTAAAAGGGAATCAGTCATAAAAAATCTACCTATAAAAGTTGTTTGGACTCTTTTATTAGACTAATAGTATTAAGTATTATGATCTACCTTATATTTACTAACTAACATAATATCTGACGTAATCTACTTTCTTTAAACAATTTTAAGTATACTTTCATCTATTATATATTAAAGCATTTTAATAGATCAATTATATTGACGGTAACCATGTTTTAACCAACATCTTTATGATAAGAATTGCCTTTTTCTTGAAAGCTCGCTCCAACATCTCTATTGCATATGTATTCCTCCTATTTTTTTAAATGTCACTGCATATGAACACGTATACTACTATACTAATTACAGAACTATCAAGATATATTTCACCATTCTATTAAATCATTTCTTTTAAATGATGCTTCTATTTCCGTGAAACCAACCATTGAGATTCGAAATATCTTTGTATTATGAATCTCTCTTGACTGATCGACATAACCAAATATTCTACATTAAAATATCTCATCAACAAACTAACAGACTAATACTTCAAAACATATATGCACATCAGCACATAAGATATTCCTTTTAAATATACTCAAACCCAATAATCAAGCAACCTAAATTTTAACTATGTAGAATCAAAACAACATATATTTTAATTAACAATTTATAATCTTCTCAATTACGGTTTAAACCTAGCTTTAGATTCTACGTAAAATATTACAAATAGGCCATTATAATTTTAAAGGATATAATTTTTAGCAATATAACTTTCATTGCTCTATTTATCAATTTTTTTTAAAATAAGATTTTTCTGGATTTTTATCGGTTAAACGATGTTGGTTCACGGGTTAATGACATGTTTTTACTTATATCAATTTTTTAATTAATAGGTTTTCATTAAATTTGAATTTTGTAGAAACATATAAATTGGGTTCTATGAAGAACATAAGCCAATCCAAATTATATACGGTCACCGGGTTTACCGGTTCGACCGTATGTCCCAATCGAATATAAAAACACTGCTTATATCTTAATTTATCTATAAATTGCATATGTATCCCATATATAAGAGTTAAATAATTTGTAAAAATATAATTTTTTCTTTGTACCAATTAAATGTAGATGGACTATTACTCCCCAATATTTGGTTTCGGTTCAGGTATTTTTGTTTTGGTGTTTTTGGTTTTATAAACGTAGGAACCGTTCATGTATTTATAAAATTATTTTTTCAACTTGGTTATTTCGGTTTTTAGTTCAGTTCAGTAGTAAAGTTGGAACTGGCTAACATACAAAAACATTTGGATCCAATTATGTTCTGGCTCAATTCTTATTTTCCAGACAATTACATATTTATAGATAAAAATATCAGATAATTTGGAGTTTTCAGTTTAAATATCAAATTACAGATAATTCAGATAATTTTTAATAGTTTGAATAAAATATTCAGTAATTGAGTGTTTTTTTGGTTAATTCGGTTTATAAATAATATTTAAGGATATTTAGTTATTTAGAAATTAGATATAAATATTTGTAAGTATATAATTTCTATTTTAAAAATTTAGGTACTCATTTGATTTAGGTTTTTTAGTTTCAATTTTTTTTGGTTCTAGAAATATACTATTTACTCGGTTATCTATGAAATTCAGTTCTATTCGATTTTTTTTTAGTTTGGTACGGTTTAATTCTCGGTTTTGGATATATGTGGCAAAACTTATACACTATATATAGATTTTTTAATAAGATTTTTTTAAAATTTTGAAAAGAACCCGCGCTTCCGAAGCGCGGGTCAAAATCTAGTTTTCTCTATTAAAAGAGAATTACCATTTTTATCTACCATAAAAAGTCATACTAGTCTTATTAGGTCCATTTCATTAATTACATTTATTTAATTATTTACATTAATCTATTAAATATATAAAGATATTAATAATAAATCAATTTTAACTGTAAATTTAAATTTTATTTTTAGTTAAAACAAAATGTTGAGAACAAATCTAACAAAATCTTTCTAAAAATTTAAAATATTTTATTTAAATTAATACTATTGATTAATTTCGTAATTAATAATATATACTATTATACATTAATTTAAATAAGATTTTATTATAAAACAAAATAAAATAAAATTGTATGGTATTTTCAATTTTTATAATTATATTATATATTTTCTTTATTAAAAGAAATACCATAAAAAATTCATACTAGGTCTATTTCATCAATAACATATATTTGATTATTTAAGTTAATCTATTTAATATATAACATTTTGAAAAAAAATATTATAAATTATATAGATATTAATAAATAAATTTTAACTGTAAATTTAAATTTTATTTTTACTTATAACAAAATATATCTAACAAAATCTTGATAAAATTTTCTTTTTTTTTAAATTAATGCAGCGATTGATTTTATAATTAATAATATAGTATAATTATAATGTATTTACTTATAATGTATTTACTTATAAAATCCCACAATATACTAAAATAAATAACATAGAAATATAAATTATGCTAAGAAAATATCAGTTCTATAGTATAACTAAATAAAATTTTAAAATATATTTTTTTGAGTCTGTAAAAATTAGAAAAAAAAAATGAAGGAGATTCTCAATTTGTTTATTTTATACTATGAATTCATTTTACCAAACTCAAAAATATATTAATATAAAATAACAATTAATAATAAAGTAAAATGTATAAAACAAATCATTATACATTAATAATATCGAACTAGATTTTGACCCGCGCTTAGAAAGCGCGGGTTTATTTTTGAAATTAAATAAATTCTTCTTATATAAGAGATAATGTATAGGTTTGAGTACATTTACCCGAGTACACTGAACCGTACCAAACTGAGAAAAAAATTCAAAATTAAGCTGAATTTCATAAATAATCGAGCATATAAAAAATATAAACCAGGACCAAATGAGTACTTAAATTTTTAAAAGGGCAAATCTCCAAAATAGCACATTTCTAAGTTTATATCACAAAAATAGCACTCAAAAACTAAAATGACCAAAATAGCATTTTATCTTTTGAAAAATTTAAATTTTTTTATTTTTCAAACTTTGAAATCTTATCCCCAAAACCTCACGTCTCAACTCTAAACCCTAAAACCTAAACTCTAAACCCTAAACTCTAAATTATAAACCCTAAACCCCACCCCTTGAGTGCTATTTTTGTGACTTTTGGACTTGAGTGCTAGTTTGGGAACAAAAACTTGATTTAGTGTTATTTTGGTCTTTTTCTCTTTTTAAAATACAAATTATATACCTATTAAACATAACTACCATTAAAAGTTTATACTATTAATAGAATTATATGTGGTAATGATCACATTTGAATAATCTATCACATATTCATATGGATTTATTGTTAGAGCAATTATATAATAGATTATGAGAAAATAATAAATGAATTCATTTAAATTATGTAAAGTATTTTTATAGTTAGAGAAATATAAGTTAAGACCAAATAAATACTTAAGTCTAATGAAATGGTCCAACAACCTTGTTTAAGTAGATTTTTTAGGAGTGATTCCCTTTTAATAGTATAGATAAGAAACATAACCAATAACATTATAGATTTACACAATATATAACACTAAAATGTAAATTGTATCTTTGAAAGTTTTGTGATGGTATATGTTATATATTTATAAAATAAAAATCTACCCGCACATAAAAAAAACCAGTGTGGTATGAAAAGATCTTCGACATAGTTTAAGTACTATCTTCATGCAATAATTTTCATAAAGTTGACTATGGTGTATGTGAATTTGTCAAACCTTTATATTTAAATTGTTAACCGTAAAATCGTCGATATATTAACTTTTTTTTTTATCAGTGTTAAAAAGGCGCTATTAGGCTACAATGTACTGTACATGGTATTATGGTTATGTTTGAAAGAAGGCAACCAACATAATGATGACCCTAAACTACTACATATATTGGGTCTGAGGGATCGTAAGTAATTAAAAATAAGCCCATATTATAGCTGTAAAGGCCCAAACGTTTTAACTAGCCCGGCCTGTTTAGAGGAATCGTGATCGGTGTTTTCTTCCGACCAAATATTTCAGATAAGCAGAAGACGAGAGAGATTGCCGAAGCCGAGGAAGCTAACGATTAAGAGGGTAACCAAATGTGAAATGGAACTGTAGAAACAACCATGGGTTGTTCGATTTCCTGAAGGTAGGAAATTTCTTAAATATGGAGAGTCGTTTTCTTATTATTATTATTATTATTATTTCTTTTTCTGTTTGATTCATAGGGATGTTCTGAAATTGGTTAGAATCACACTCTGGTCAGAAATTAATCTCATTGTCTCATGGGTTTACTTAGTTTTAGAACTTAGCTGATGAAATGTCGTTGGACTAAGTGGACTTAGGTTGATAAGCTTATTTTATCATCAAAGTATTAATGAAATTTTGAATATTATAGCCATTGTCGAACCTATGTTCATTGTAGGAGGGGCAGTTGCCCACCATGGATTATTTTTTTTCAAATTAGTGTAATTTTGTACAAAAATTTGATAATGTCCCTTTTGTAAATTGTATGCAAAGATATTAAACTGTGTTTATAAGTTTGCACCAGATAAATTTTATTTCTAGATAAGCCACTGATTATAGCCATTTGCGAATGAGACTAATTTGTACAAACTCTTTCCTAATGCTCTGTTTCAGAAGCAAAGGGTGCCTTGTTGTGCGGCTGCTAAGCTTCAGTGAGTCACACCGTGATATTAAGATTTATGGAAGGCCATTGACTATCAAGTATCAACATAAGCTTTCTTAGCAAGGACAGTTAGATGAACCACACTTGTAATAATAAGATTAGAGGGTTATTAACTTGTAAGTCACACTTTCTTAGCAAATCTCATTACAATTAACTCAAGCGTGTTACATCAAACTTAGAAACTAATCCCTTCTCAAGGGTACATTAATACATCACCCAAGATAAATACACTTTATTTTACTTCTTAGAGTTTCTTCATATACTCAATAACTCAAACCAGATCATCAAGGCAAGGACTTAGCCATTTGTCTGAGAAGAAACTTCTGAATTTTACCAGTAGATGTCTTCGGAAGCTCCTCCTGAAAAATCACTTTCCTTGGAACCATATACTTAGGTAACTTCGTCTTACAAAAGTCCCTTATCTCCCTCTCAGTCACCGACCCATCACCATTATTACCATACTTCAAGCTCACGAAAGCACACGGCGTCTCTCCCCACATCTTATCCGGTTTAGCCACCACCGCAGCTTCCTTCACCACCGGATTAGTGTATAGAACAGTCTCGACCTCAGCGCTGCTTATGTTCTCTCCTCCGCATATGATCACATCCTTTGACCTGTCCTTCACCTCCAAGTAACCGTCTTCATGTATAACCCCCACATCTCCGGT
This sequence comes from Brassica napus, assembly GCF_020379485.1. NCBI lineage: Eukaryota > Viridiplantae > Streptophyta > Magnoliopsida > Brassicales > Brassicaceae > Brassica > Brassica napus. Next base: position 9,422,628 of record NC_063439.1, read on the forward strand.
ATAGAACCATCCGTCCTCCCTCATACACGCCGCAGTTCCTTCAGGGTCTTTGTAGTAACCCAACATAACTGATCCTCCTTTTAACACAATCTCTCCAACTGAAACTCCGTCGTGCTTCACACTTTGGCCTGTTCTCTTGTCCCTAACGTCGACTTCAGCAAATCCAACGGTTCTTACTCCTTGTCTTGACTTCAGTCTAGCTCGCTCCAAGGGATCAAGATGATCCCACTCAGGCTTCCAAGCACATGAGATAACAGGGCCTCCTGTCTCCGTTAAACCATACCCATGACCGACATTGAAACCGAGGGTTTCTGCTCGAGAGATGATGGCTGCAGGAGGTGGAGCTCCAGCCGTCATCACCTGATTTAAAAGTTTACCATCCCTCAAGATCAGTGGCGGATCCAGAAATTTTTTGGATCGGGGGCACAAATATTTAAAATAATATATATAATTTAATAACATATTTTTATAAAGATTAAATAATATGTATGATTAAAATAAACTACCAAAAGTAAGTTCAAAGTATATAGTACATTTAAATTGGTATCCTATAGCATACATAAAGTATAACTAAACACAAATCTTAAAAGATTTTGGATTTTAATATTTATTTTTAAAATTATTTTAGTTGTTTTGTATTGTTTAAATGTTTTTATCCAAGGGTGTTAATTAAATTTACTAGTAGTGTAAATTAGTGTAAATATATAAAATGAGTTAGATTAGTTGTTGAAACAAAATAGAAAGGAAATAGTTGGTTGAAAAAAGCAAACAAAAAATCTACATAAACGTGGTAACAAAGTAATACACGAAGAGATAACATCCATACATTACGTCTAATACTCGATGGAATGAGAAAATAAAATTGAAAGAAAAAAGAAAGAAAAGGTAAAAAAAATAGACGTACAACGGAAGAATCAAACTGTCGCTCTAAAATTTAATGGGGGCACTATAAGCAACTGAGCAAATTAAGTGATAATGTTTAGGCTGGAAACAAATATTATCTAGAATTAATCGGGGGCACGTGACCCCGTAGTCATTAACGTGCATCCGCCCCTGCTCAAGATCTTAAATTCTAGTGAATCGGTAGCTTCTTTTTTTTTTTTTTGTCGAGAATTGGTAGCTTAAACTTAAAACCTATATTGGAACTATAATATTTTATTACTACTTTATAGAAAATTTTCTTTTTTAGAGTTATATATTTTTAAATATAATTTATGTAATATTGTTTCCAAAAAAATTATATAATATTAAGAAGAATAATTTATTTTAACGGTATAAAACTTAATTGATTTACAAATATAAATTTATATTGGTAGAAAGAAAATATATACTGTAAATTAATATTTATTTTAGGTGTAAAATGACAAAATTACAATTAAAGATGTAATTCAAGTAAATAAAAAATAATAATACAATGTTTTTTTAGTACTTATATAAACGCTATATAAATTAATTACTAATTTATATTGGGACTATATATTTACATATATTTTAAAATTTTATTATGTCATAGTTTACACTAACCCAAAATCTATTAATCTGTTGTGGTTATTAATTTATCGTTGAATAAAGTATAAATCAAAGTCTTGAGCCATCGTAAATCAAACCGGCAATCAAACGAGGATATATAGAGTACCTGAACCGGGTTCTTGAGCGGTTGACGGGAAGGATAGTTAGTGAGCATGTTGAGAACCATCGGTGCAGCACACATGTGAGTTACTTTATGCTTATCGATCAAGTCATATATAGTTGGCGCGTCAACTCTCCGTGTGCAAACGTTAGTGGCTCCAACGGCAGCGGTTCCCCACGTGTAACCCCAACCATTAGCGTGGAACATCGGCAACGTCCAAAGGTAAACCGGACGGTTTGGAAAGGACCAGTCAAGCAAGGAGCTAACAGTAAGCATGAAAATTGCTCTGTGGCTAAGCACCACTCCTTTGGGAGACGACGTCGTTCCGGAAGTGTAGTTAAGCACCATCGGTTTCCATTCAGTTTGTGGACGTATCCACTTGAATCTTGAATCTCCTCTCTCCATGATCCCTTCGTACGTGTCAAGAAAATCAGACGCGGCTGAAGTAGAGGAAGAATCGTCATCATCGTTGAGGAGGACGAGGTGAGGCTTATCATGTTGTCCCAAGAACGAGACTGCTTCGAGAACTAAAGAGATGGAGCTGTGGTCGACAAAAACGAGCTTGGACTCACTGTGACGCAGGAGGACAGAGAGTGCATGTGCGTCTAAGCGAGGGTTGATGTTGTTTAAGATGGCTCCGGACATTGGTATAGCGAACTGAAGCTCATAGACGGACGGGACGTTGGGGCCCACGACAGAGACGACTTGGCCTTGGTTAATGCCTAGGGAAGAGGAAGTGAGAGCCGAGGCTATTCGGAGACAACGGTTGTGGGTTTCGGACCAAGTGTGGACGGTGTTTGTGGTGTGGAGGATGGATGGACAGTCGCCGTAGACGGAGGCGGCTCGGTCTAAGAAGCCGAGGACGGTGAGTGGAGTTGAGTTTGATGGGTGTGGAAGTAAGAGTTCCATTGTTTTGATATTGTTTAATGTCTTGTTTTGGTACGTGATTTGTTAAAAGACTCGTGAAGGGTCTGTATTTATAAAATATTTGAAAAGGTTTTAACATTTTGATGTCTTTTTCTTTTACAACTATAATTGATTACATATGGCCCACAGTATCGGCTTGATGAAATGAAGTAAACAAATCTTCTTTAGTTTCTTAACTAATAAAAGTACTAAATCTGGTTAATATATAGAGAGAATTTTTTTTTTTTTTTTGACAAAAGGAGATATATAGAAGATAATTGTCTCTATATATATCTAATATATAGAGAGAATTATCTTTTATTGTTTTGGGAAATAAGAGTTTGTAGAAAACCGAAGTTAGGTATTGAATGAAGTGCACACAAAAAAAAAGGTATTGAATGAAGACAGTCATCTAATAAAGTTAGAACCAACGAGCATTCTATAGTTTCCAAGATTGTGGCGACAAGTTTTTAGTTTGGACTACGGTCGAATAAGTTACCTAAAATAATGATCCTTCTTTCTAATTTTTTTACCATAACAGAATATATGTTTAAATAAGATTAAGACGATAATGCTTTATGCATGCAATTCATGGATACTTGATACTACCTTAAATCATATTAGTAAATTATTTTCTGGATAATATGATTTAGTATTCTAGCGTAATATTATAGTAGTATTTTCACATTTGGTACTAGAGGAACATCTCAAAACATTTGGTAGTATAAATCACATTTGGTATTATATGGAAATTTTTTTTTTGCTAAACTCCCTATATGCAAATTATAGCCATGCATGCTCGTTTAGCTGACGTACCATTGATTTCTACTGTCAACGTCCACATGATATGTTAGTTTTGCTTACGTATATCAATACTCAACTGTATCTTGGAAGGATTGGTCGCTACCGTCGAGCGACTTGTACTTTGTGACATTTATAACTTAAAATCGGTATTGTTAATTTTTTTTCCAAAAAATGTATATATAGATATAATTCTGGTCTTCAACCGTCAAGGTTTGAGCTAATGCTAGCAAAGTGTCACCACCTATATTCAAATCCTCATAATACATTGTGTACTTTGAACTTTTAGTAATATAAGATGAATCCCTTATATATTAATTGAGGATCTTTTAAAAAATTAGAACCTTAATTTTGTATTAATTAAAAAAAACCTCAATTCTATGTGGCACTTCTAAATGCCTTCTAAATCCTATTTCTAAGAATTCTAGAGCACCTAATATAAACCATAGTTTAATATAACGTTGTCACGTATTTCCATAATTATATAACATAAGAAAAGTCGATTTTAAAGTGGAGATTAATACCCGTATGAAAACATTGGCGACTGTATGTATAATACATATGAAAACCGGGCCGTCTGTATTAAGACCTGTTTGGCATTATTTGCATAACTACTAATGGCGGACAAGATTTATTAGGTTCAATGAAGATGAAGGTATAATAGCTTTAACAAAAATACAGTATCAATGAACCTATAAAAATGGCGGAATAGAGTTATTAGGTTCATCATTATCATTAGGTCCTTGCCGACAGCCTTATATATCAATAAGGTTCGTGACTGTTATTAGGTTCATCATTATTATTAGGTCCTGGCCGAGTGCCTTATATATCAGTTGTTTGTGTGTTTCGAGTAATGTTCTTGCCTGTTTAACGAATCTTCCAAAAGCTGAACAAATCACATGATTATAAATGGTAATCAAAGAAGTCTGTTGCGAATGTTAAATCTTTTTGGATAAAAATATACATTATCTACATTCACTATAAAAGTCTAAATATTCATCACATATAAGTACCGTATACTGGAATCTCTACAGTAGTTCAATTTTTGTTATTCTCTATGTTGAAGACAACAATATAATTGGAACTCTATAAACATATATATACTCCAGTGGACTTTTAATCTCCTATATACAGTATAGCAGGTAAGAACGAGTATGTATATAACTAATCAAACCGTCAAATTACCATTAATAATCAATAAATTAACCAGATCGTCGGTTCGAGTTAAATAAGGAAATACAGAAGTGGTTGTGATCGTATGTGTTTAAAAAGTTAATTTTGTATTTAGTAGAAGATTACTTTTGCACCAAGTCTTCCATCGAAATTAATTTGGAGTTAGAAAAGGAACATACATTAAGGAACTGACGTTTGAGAAACAAGAAAGATCCACTTTCCGTTTTAAAGGTGGAAAATATTAGGCGAATTTATTTGCCTTCATAAGCAAGCGTTTATTTGTACAGAATACTGTAGTTACTCCCTCCGTTTTTTAATATAAGTCGTTGTAGAGAAATTTTTTTGTTCCAAATTATATGTCGTTTTCGGTTTTCTATGTAAAATTTATTAGTAATTAATGTTGTACGACCAATGATAATATATCTTTTATTTTTCTATTGGTTGAATTGTGGTTAGGTAAATAATTAATTATGTTTTTGTTTAGAAAATATAAAAAATTAATGGTTTTCTTAATCTACGTGCATAGCTATAAAACGACTTATATTAAAAAACGGAGGGAGTAATAATTAACGATCTTGTTCAAATAAGGCTACTACATGCACATATATTCATTATGTCTATAATTACAAGCCGTAATCTGTGTGGATATATCTACATATTGATTACATAAATCAATTTTATTAATTATATGTTTGACGTCTACATATACTCACGTTTACATTACCAAAGCTAGGTAATAATGATGACATCAATAAATCAGATTTTCGATTTGAAACCATTCAAATCCATGAGTTCCATTCAAATCCATGAGTCCATATAACTTGCTTCAAGTCATCCCCTATATATTGACTGAAAAAAATTTAAAAGGTTGTAATTTTAAATTTGTATTAATTAAAAAAAATTATTTAGGTGTCACTTAATTAAAATATCAATTAATTTTATGTGGCAGCATGACAAGCAATTTAAAGTAATGTGTAAGTCCAAAATCAATTCGCTAGAGAAACTAATACTAACCCAAACATAAAAGTATATGATAAAAAGTATAAATAAACCAAGCTCGAGACCATATAAATGAGAGTTTCTTTATTAAAATACTTTTAATCATTGTTTAAGAAAATAATCTACCAAGAGCGTGGATCTTCTACTCCAAATATCGACAGTTACGTATAAATGATAGTTCCTTTATTATATATAGATTTCAATACTATTAACTTAATACTTTATGCATAAATATCCAATATAATTGCCTTGAGGTAAAAGAAAAGTGAAAATATGAAAAATTAATATTTAAGATGCAAAAACTTTGTCAAGGCAAGAACTAAAAATATTTTTTGGGGAGTTAAGTAAAATTATAGTAAATGCAAATCATATTAGTTAATAGTAATTATAGACGATGTTAACATATAAGCTAATCATATTTAAACGATAAGTAACCATCATCTTTCCAACTAGCAATCAGCCAAAAAAAACCTGTTTGGTTTAGTCCTTTGGAAAAAGAGATCTATTTTTACAAATTATTTTTAGATTTAATTATAAAATACAAAAAAAAAATTGACTATATTACGTACGATTCAGTACAAGAAACATGTTTGCAAACTATCTACGATTTAGTAATTTGAATTAATGATGTTCAATTCGGTAAAAACTGGACCAACTAAAACCGAACAAAATCGAAATAGAAAAATTAGTTTATTTGGTAACACCACATAAACCGAATATATGTTATTTCTAGAAACCGTGGTATATAGATATGGTTCAGAATATAAACTGATCAAACCATACAAACCGAATAAACTGATTAATTAAAATATAGTAGTATAGTTTTATGCAAATTACATAATATAGTTATATACATGTAGTTTATTTTATTTATATGATCTTGATATTTGAGACGTTAATATGAATAATTGGTTATTCTTAAGTAAAGGCTTTCTTTGACATATATTTGTCTTAAATTTAGTATATTGTTATTTTTTTGTTTTCATCTTATAAATCTATAATAACTAATTTATTTAACAATTATTTTTAATCCCATATATATTAACTGATGATCATTTAAAAAAAGAAATTTTGCTTATGTGTCACTTAATTAGGATGACAATTTAGCTTACGCGGCAGCTTAAGAATCAATTGAAAAAATGTTAGTCCAAATCCAATTACTATGGAATATTATATTAAGCCAAAATATAAGAAAAGTGTAATCTTTCCTTAAATAAAAGCTACGAAATTACATAATATGATTAACATATATAAGACAAGTAATGACTATGAATAATAAATATTTGATAACAATTTTTATATCATTCTTCATTTTTGTTTAATTTTATATTATTAAAAAAAATTAAACAATCACATTAACCATATATTAAAAAATATGTTTTTTCTTATATGTTATATTTTTAATTTTTTAAAATGACTTTAAATTACAAAAATAAGGAAAACTTATATGTTATATTTTTTTTTGAAATGACTTTAGATTACAAAAATGAGGAAACCTTATATGTTATTTTTTTCTTATATGTTAGATTATTTCTTATATGTTATATTTTAATTTTTTTAAATGACCGTAAATTACAAAATGTAAGTTTTTTAAGCATACGACTAAAAACATTAAAATGACATGTATCAATTCGATGGTTGATGTGAAACTTTTCAAAACCATATGGAAGATAAATGCCAAAATAATTCAACTGTAAAAACAAATTGTTTACTTTTTTTCAAGAATGTGTTCAGGGAAAAAAACTAAAGTTTTTGTGTCATAATTTATTTAATGTCCAATCCAACCAATCCATGATATATTAATTATAGTTTAGTTCAACAGTTTTTTAAAAAAAATTGATCCGGTTCATCGGAATAAATGATATAATATCAACAAAACATATTATATATGTATAAATAAAATAATCAAATATAAAAAGAAAGTTATCGATAATATATACAAATAAACTTACCCTGCGCAAAGCGCAGGTCTTATCCTAGTAACACATTATAACTTAACCCAAACAAGTTTAGAATATGGAAAACAAGACTTAACTCTATATTCTTATAAATTTATAATCCACCAGATCAGACCAATATTAATTTAATAAATTTGAAATATTAGAAAAGAACTACATATGCAAAGACACAACTTGTACACTTGTAAGGATCCCCGTGACGAGTACCGACTAGTCATCATCAGGGATTCAATTGAAAGTGAAGATAAAATGCAAAGGGGTTTTTTAATCAAGAGATCTAACAAAACTAATGTACATACCGAAAATGTTATAATTAAATTGAGGGTCTGGTGTCTATCAAAATAGCAAGTTACAGAGCATACTCTTGTAATTCATGTGAATGTTGGTGTGTATACAAAAACTTTTGAAACACAGAGAGATATGAACATTTGCAGTGGGTGGTGAGATGATTTAATGTGGATGAATATGGGTAGTTTAAAAGTCATATGCATATTTAATGAATTTCTGCATCACCCAACATGTACGTATTCATTAACTGTACATATGCCTAAAATCAAATGCTATGTACTTGCCAATATTGGCATCATGAAGGTTTTGCAAATTTAGATAAAACTGTAGCTTTCTCTTACATAAATACTAGTTTACTCACATGGTCTAGTTTCAATTAATATGGCAACATGTGTCACCTTCAAAACATAAATACTTATGCTTATCAACTTCTGTAGCACCATAGATAGATTACTACTTTGAATTTAAGATTTCATAGAGATAATAGATTCGTTTACTAAACCGGATGTACCACGGGAACCAGGAATACCGAAGTATTGTCCAGTTTAACTTTCCTGGCCAACAAGATAAGAAAAGCCCAATAGAAACAACATAAGAAACTTCCAGTACAATCATATGAAACAACTGTCCAAATTATGTTATACGCCAAGTCCATACATACTTGTTCGGTCGATATGCCAAGTCCTTGTTTTTTTTTTTTTTTTGTCAAACAGATACTTCATTAAATAAGAGACTTGGACCCGTCCAAAGTTAAAAGTTCAATACAGCAGAAACAGAAGACAGATAAATAGGATGGGCTGAATGAGCCGAAATAGAGGTTGACTGGGCTAAGTCCCTTTCTGCGAGGGCATCAGCGTCTCGATTCTGAGCTCAAGGGATGAAAGAGAACGTGATATCGGAGAAAGCGGACGAGATCTGTTGAATGCCAAGTGCTTGCCTCTTTAACAATTGTCAAAGGTATACTTTACATTTTTTATGTACCTTATTGGTTGATCTAATTAGTTCCAAAAAACGTATCTAGTGCTATAGAATAGGTTAGCTATACAATATTGCATGACCCAAATTTGGAGTGTTTTCCAACTAATGTCATAAGATAACCGGATCATCTATCACCGAACTACAATGTAAACTCTATAAGTCAAAGACAAAGTCAAACTTTACATGGCTATTGTTCTGTTTTAAAGGCTCGAACCCCGGAGAGAGTGTTACAGCACATTCACAAGTCTTGCTTACAACTTAATCACACAACCATGCAGGCTATACTTAACGTATGATTATGCAAAAAAGTGACAGAGATGTATATTTTTTACATTAACACATAACAATATATATATAAGCATATATACTTACTTTAAGGAGTTTACACACAACACATAAAACATGTCACACGGACTATACACACATATGCAAGCATCATTGGACATGTAACATCATGTTCTTGAACTCTTCAAAATCAATAACACCATCAAGATTCTTGTCATGGGCTCGAATCATCCTCCCACAATCCCAACTCTTTGTCTCCTCCTCGAATCCGAGCCGTTCCAACACCGTTCGAAGCTCCTCCGACGAAATATAACCATCTCCGTTCACGTCAAACACATTAAACGCCCCCACGATCGCATCATCATTATCAACAACACTATCGTTCTTTGTTTCCTTCCTATCCGAAACGGCGTCGTCGTAGAACCGAAGGAACTCGTCTAAGTCGAGACTCTGTTTTCCAACGAACAGTTCGAGTTCTTCGGGAGTGTGTTCGGACCAGCCGAGTCTCTCTAGTATCCAATGAAGCTCGTCGAGGGTCACGAGACCGTCTTGGTTCTTGTCGAGCTTGTGGAACATTCTTTGGAGATCGTTTATGCTTATGAATGAACAATCCATACCTCTCGGTGTTTCTGTTTCTGATAGTTTTAGACGTTTTGGTTAGGGTTGGTGAAAATATGGGTACTCTGTTTCTGAATAAAGTTTCAAGCTTTATCGGCTATAGACTCTTCATAAGTACGTACGGACGGGGAAGGTGTACTTGTAGACGGAAGCGATTGAAGCGGGAAACTTCGGAGAAGATGGTTATGAAAATGACAATTGTTTTTTTCTTCTTTTAAAATGACGTTTCTAGAAGAAAAGTTATTAAAACACGACATTTCTCTCATTGTTTTTTTATAGAATTTATTCGTCAACTATGACATTGTCAACGAAAATATGTATTAATGACTCGTCTAGTTCTAATCTAATACTGTACTATTTTGTTCAATTTATTTAACTTTGAATAACGGGTGTGATTAATAATCGTTGATGATTTTACAATTGCGAAGCTTACTATTCTGAATAAATATAACTTTAAGATATTTTGATAGATTAGTATTATATAGTAGAGTGTTGTAGTATATGATTTTGACGTATGGAATGTTCGGTAATGTTCTTGAGTTACGCGGCATTAAGACCGTCCACATATACTAGAGATTTATCACCGGCCGCATACGTTAGAGCATGAGCATTGGTGAACCCCATGAACAGTTATGAACCCAAATTTGTTGTTTTCTGCATTAGTGAATCCGAAGAACGAGTTCATATGAATAAAATAATAATATTTTTTATTTGTTTTAAAATTTAAAATTATTCAGAATACATGAATAAAATATTAAAATATATTATAAAATTTATGAAAACATTTTATTCAACCTATGTTTTAGTTTTGGAGTTTAAGTTTAGGTTTTGAGATATGTTTTAATATTTTGGTTTGTGTTTTCAGATGTAGAAAAGCTATGTTAGAGTTTTGGAGTTTAAGTTTTGGCTTTCGAGATATGTTTTAATATTTTGGTTTGTGTTTTCAAATGTAGAAAAGCTATGTTTTAAAATTTTATGTTGTTTCTTAACTTAAATTCAATTCATAGAAACATTTTGTTCGATGATCAGTCTACGCATTCAACAAAGGATTTAAGTTCGAGAATGTTTAACTTAGGATAAAAGTACACATAGAAATACCATTCAAGTTTTACAAACTGAAATACATAAGTTGATAAGTTGTTAATGAAACAAAAAGAAACAAGTTAAGATGATAGAGAGGAAAGACCGCAAAAGAGCCATCTAATTTCGTGAGGTAGAAGCAATGCTACCTGTAGAAGAAGAGAACACAAGTTAAAGCAGAACCAAAGTAGTAACATTGAAGATATAGACAACACAAAAAAGTCAAATGAGAAGACTTACCATCGATTCTGCTGAAGTGCTTGATCAGTAGTTCAGTACACTCCTTCCTTTCCGGACATACACACAGTAATGGAGTTGTCGTCCCGTCTCCAACCACGTTGAACACAAACAAATCTCCGTTGGTGCATCTGTTATCACGACAGAATTTTCTCCACCCTCTGCTGATGTAATATGCGCCGTCTGATTCGCTAAATCCGAAGCGCGCAGTCCATGACTTTCCCTCCTTGTTGACAAGTTTGACCTCTTTGCATTGTTGGTTCAAAGCACCACACCTCATAGCTTCCACAGGAAGAAACTACAAACACATACATAACATCAGCCAAGAAGCAGTACTAGAATCACACAATAAATAACTAAATTTTACTCACCATTTTGTCGTCCTTTTGATTTGTAGGAGTAACCTCAGCCAAGAAGCAGTAGTCGTATGAGAAAGTAGGAGCATCATCTGCGTCGGCTTCTTACTTAACGATGTGAGGATGTGTATACTGAATCTCACAACAGCTAGGACCAAAAGGAGTCACATGAAAGACCATGTCTCCTTCGTGTTTGAAGATGACAATGTCACCGATTCGAAGATCATGTGCTTCAGTGAACTCTTTCCAACCTTTGGTGAGTGTCCTGCTTTCTCGGATCACCTCCCAAATTTGATCCGAAGCGTCCGATCTTAGCTTCCATGGTTTATTGATCTCAGCCCCTTGTATGTGTTTTGAGTAGAAGTCAAGTGGTATTGTGAAGCCACTTTGAAAACCAGGAAGAAGAGGCTTGAAGAAATGAGGTTCTCGGGGAGTTTCCATCTGCAACAATCGAGTTCCAATTACATGTATTAATCGAGTTCCAATTTAAAAAAATGGCATCAAACTACTATAGACCACACAAGACCACAGAACTATAGAAATCAAAAATGTGGTTTGTTTTTCCATTCAAGAAAGCATACTGAAGCTGTTAATCGACTAGTAACCATTGATGCTATCTATATTGCTATGTCAAAAATTCGGTTCAAAGGTCTAATCCTATCATGCATGAAAACAATTCTAAAAGAGCCAAGTCCGGTTATATTCATGTCCTAAATTAAAACCCCCTTTTACATTTCGAACCCTTACACGAAACCCCCAAATCGAAATGAAATCCATGATAAACAAACCCTAAAAGGAAACCGTATGTCCATTTTGACCAAGAAATCGAAACCCCCTTCTCGATTTCCCACCCTAAGACGAAACCCCCAAATCGACTTCCTTAACCTAGAAACCTCTCGAGATCAAATCGAAGCTATTTCGTCCTCGGAGTGATTGAGACTCACCTGAGAGCGTTTACGAGTGACTCCGACGACGAATTGATCGAGAAAATCTCCGGTTCTGGACTCCGACACGAAATCGCCTCACAGACGGAGAAACCCTAGATTTCGAAGAGAGAAGGGAAAATGGGATCTTTCACGCGAAACCCATTTTTTCGCACTCAACCCGCGCGATCGCGTAGCCACTCCCTCTGCGCCGCGTGGCATGACCCCGTATCATACGGGCTCACTTGGAAGACCCGGTTGACAGGTTGAAACCCATTTATTTATTTTTTTTAATCGATAAGGCCTATGATACCGAGCCCATGACTCTCTCATAAACCCCCGATGCGGGTGGTATTACGTACGAACACATTCCAATTGATTTTTCTTTTGGAGAAACAAAAAACGACAATTTTATTGTTTTCATGTGTATAATATAAACAAAACTATAGTGTATCATCGCCGATTCCACACCATTCCATACGGTATAAAATGAAAAAAATACTTTTAAAATCAGATAATGTATTTTATTTTTTTGGGGTCAACGATAATGTTTCATTTTACGATAGAAAATTGTTTAATATAGTTAAAGATTATGAAGGCCAGAATCTGAGCCCAATTCAGATATTTGGGCCTTATCCTTTAGTTCGGCCCAAAATGAAAACATATAAGGTTGTGTAATAATGAGAAGCGACAAAAGCGGAAACGCTCTCTTCTCGAGTTGGCGCTTTATCTACTGACCCTCTACCTCACTGATTTTGACACTTGGAGTTCATTGGGAGCCATGACGAGATCTTCGATGAGACCAGTCAATTGCTTTTTCTAGCCACTAAAATTTAGAGTAACATAGATCTTTCTCTCCTCCTTTGATTTGACTGTTGAGAGACTTCTAGAGATGGCAATGTAAGTGAATCTCTATGGTGATCTGTTTATAGATGCAGAAGTCCCAAATAGCTTTTGAGTTTGCGTGGTCATTAGCTATATATCTTGAATATTTTTCCCTGGCATCTTGTTTTTTTACAGGACTGTGACATGAAGTTATAGTTAATCTCTGCCAGTTAAGATGAGACCTGTGAAGAAGGAGCCTATTGTGATTGACTTAGACAGTGACGATGGTGAAGATGTTCACTGTGGTGAATTGAACGAGTGTATGATGGATACTGATGTTTCATCAGAGTCTGAAGATGCTAATCCCTCCAACATGCAAATGACCTTTCCTTCTAATGCTGGTGCAAGTGATGATGATGATTGCGACAACAAAATTGATGATCAGTATCTCAAGTTGTTTGATAGTCTCATGGACGATGGAAACTCATATCTGAGAGATAATCCACTGAGGTGTATTAGGTATGGAGTAGATAACGGAGGATACGACATACGCGAGTTTAAAGGTAAGCGTAAGAGCAGAGAAGATCTAAACACTGGTGGTCGTGCGACTAAGAAGAATGTTGCTGTGTCAATGCCTCCTCGTCGTGTCCAAGCAAGTAAAAAGAAGACAAGGGAGTTTGTGTTGAAGAGAAGAGAGAGTCCTGTGAATGATAAGAGTGTTGACGCAACAAGTCATGCGAGGAGAAGCTCGCAGCACAATGTCGAAGCTCGCGAGAAGGAGATTAGGGAAGCCGAAATGGTACCTGATGAGCATTACAGATCTTATCTCACATCGTTAGTGGACAAGTGGAAGAGCTCAAGAACTAATCCTGAGAAGGAGGTACGAGTAAAGTGTGAGAAAGATGTAATGTCTCTGTCTGATTCCGACAGTATTGAGATTGGTGATCGTCCGTTTCTTGATGAAGAAGATTCTCCGTTTGTGCCATCAAAGAGTTATAAAGTGGTTGTAAGTATATTACCTTCATTCACCTAAGCTTTTGCCGTTTTTTAAATGTTATCTTTTGACATGATCTTTTGTTGGTCTGTAATAAGGATTTGGAGGAAGAGAGCGATGATGAGGGTGACCAATGCAATTCTTGGTTTAGGAAGGAGATAATGAATGTTCTCAAACAACCATACAGTGAAAAAGAGTTCAAAGAGCTTGAGCATGAAGCATCGGTGTGTAGATGGTTGATCAAATCCAAGGAACTGTTAGATGGAAGGGATTTTACTTATACAACGAATCAAAAGAAACCTTCATATCTCGATCAGTATCCAGGTTAGCTATATACCATATCACACATGTTCTTGGAAAGTTATGCTTTGCTTCTTCTAGAAACAATATGGATAAACTGATAGTGCTGAATCAATATGGATAACTTCTGCGTGCTTTCGATCTCAAAGATTTTGCTGTGTGTTCTTTACCTTCATGTCGAGTTTTGCTATGGTTTGGTTTTCACAGAGTTCAAAAGGATGTTCGAGAAAGCTTTATATGGAGAGAATCGCCATAGAGCTCTGAACCTGCTGCGTGGCTTCATCTTTTATTTAACGGTATATGTGTGACCTGTTTATCTGTTATTTGAATCGTTATAAAGAGTAAAAAGATGCTTTTGTATGTGATCATCACTCTTATTGTTGGATGTTTTTTTGTTATCTCAGAAAGTTGCTCGCCATGATGCATTCAAACCTTGGCTCGACTATGAATGTTTGAAGATCACATGTTTCTGAAAGAGAGGCTCTTCAACTGATTAAAACCGACTCCACTTCCAGTTCCATGCGAGACCTTTGTTTTAACTTTTATGTCATAATCTCGATTAGGCTTTGCTTTTATTGTGTAAAATTAACTTGAATCATTGTGTAGTAGTATTAGTTCTATCTCAAAACTAGCCGAATGTTTCAAGTTTCTGTAATGTGAGTTCTCTCTCCCTCTGTTTATTGGATGCAACTTCGACTTCAGAGATTAAAATTTAAGTAGAAGTTTCAAGCGAACATATAAACAACAAAAGAGGAGAGACCACCAAAAAACAAATGTATTCAAATTTTTGGATCAATTACAAAACATATGTACAATTCTTCTCTGTATGAAGTAAAGAGTATATCTAGAAGAGAACAAAAGCTAACTAACTAAAAGAATACAAACAAACGTATCAGAAGACCGTGTAGTTTGTCTTTCTACCAGAGAAAGCTTACCTTTGTACTCGACCAAACAAAAACTGATACCTGTTTCTTCTTACCGCATCAAAGCTACTGGTTTGATTAGCTCGTATATTGAAGCAGGTTCTTCACTCTCGCTGGAGATAGATTGCTCGGTGGCTTGATCATTGTTTTCACCGGCTTCTTCCTCAGTAGCCCCTAGGGATATAAACTCGAAGCCTTCTTTTCCAAAATCTTCACTCTCAGTGGGATGTCTATCCACTACCATTGGCTCAGACTCGGAAAAGAGTTTCTGAAGTGAGCCAAAGTAACGCCCACGGGCATTTTTCTCTAATGGTTCGCTTGGTCTTTTCCTCTTTCTTCCTTTGCCTTGGCTCTTGGGGTGGTGGAGCTTGCATTTCGATCCTTGAGGGCATGATCCAGTTGCTTCGAAATCTGGGCAGGTGTATGAATGCTTCTTCCGACACTGTTACCATTATGTAGAGACAACAATCCGCAATCTTTAACTTCATCAAGTGTTTGCGAGTGAAACGAGAGGGATAAGTAAAATATGTGACATAAAGCCCATGTATGGATCTCTCTTTTCCTTATACTCCTTGAGGTACTAATCAACTTAATATGCAATTTAATTCCTCAAAGAATTATATTAGAAGGAGGATCGCTAAAAGATCACTAGTAATGCATAAGAAACGAGCATATGCATGTGAACCGTGGCAATGAATTATAAGTTGAAACCTTACCTCGTTTCCGTCTGAACAGTATCCCTTTAAAAACCCATCACATATAGCAGCACTCGGGTTGACATGCACATGCCTATATGGACATGCCTCATTGTTGCATAGGCCTGCATTGTAGGTATTAGTATTGTGTGTACCCGCGATGGGATCTTAATACAATTGGAAACTCTTACCTTGCAGAAAATAAGAGCAATCAGGCATCCTTTCTGGAATGACCTGTGGAAGAAATACGTCAAGCAGTTAAAGATTTCTGTGAAGCAAAAAATCTGCAGCAATGACTTCGTAGGACGACCTTGTGAGTCAATTTGCAATTATCATTCGCACACAATCCATTCAAAAACTTGGTGCAAACTGCAATTTTCGAGGGGTCGTGAACATATGGACATTTCCCGTCATCTTTGTTGCATTTCCCGAATCTTGTGAAGAACTGGCAGTACTTCTTCTTCTTCTTAGCCAACCGCAACCGAACATTGTGCAGGCTCCATCTGACCTTCTCATTAGCCAACGCACGGGTTCGTTTCTTTGGATCTCTGACAAGCTGGTTACCATTTCCCACACGTACATATCTGCAAAATTGATTCAAATGTTAGATTGAGGCTCCAGAAAGATGAGTAAAATTATATTATATTTGAATCAAGAATAACATACTCTTCATGGCCTATCACCAATCTCTTTGGGATGAAAGGTCTTTTCGCGCCTTTCCCATTTTCAGTAGGTCCAGAGCACGGTGAATCAACATCTAACAAAGAATCATTTCTTAGCTCAGCAGAGAGATACATTAGGTTAAGACTCTCGTGCAACTAATGAAAAACTAACAGTTCCAAGCCTAGAGAGTTCTCACAATCCGATCAAAACCTTGGTTGAGACTCATCAACCACCTAGAGGGAGTGAATAAGAGATAATACATGTGTGTATGATCGGATTATTCATATACTACAGAATAAGAAGCTCCAGATAACGGATCTTTGTCCCTGCTCGAGGTTCTGTTCTCTAAATCCTATTTTGATATTATCACTGCTCATCTACAAAGCGTTTATGAGTCTTAACTTTAGGATATCCTACCAGATATTCTCTGAAGAGTTCGCCTTGAAGGATCCATTTTATAGCGCAGAGAACCAAACCTGAAAATGCGCCCCCCTGAAGAACAGAAGTCGATAAGAAAAAAACCTTTGAGGTTTGCTGAAATAGAGGCTCAAGAAAATAAACCCAAGGTAAACTGACCAGGAGGCCTCCAAAATTATAGAATAATTCGTCCAAAATAACTGGCCATGCATATTTTTTTACCGTGAACCAACTTACGTGCCAGATGGTTTCTGCTCGTCTTCCTAGTACTACTTTGTCCAGAATGCTTTTCATTTTCTTTCTTTGAAAATGCAGCCACAGCCAAAGTGGCTTCCTGTACAAACAGAGGAAAAACAAAGTTGTATACACCACTTTTTCGATTGTGCTAAAGACACTTCAGTGAAGAAACTAACCTCATTAGCTTTTCTCGAGTCTCTCTCAATGGACTTGGACCATTTTAAATGCGACCCACCAATACTTAAGACCTTGGATTTTCTAAGTGAATACCCGTTAGTTGATCTTGTGTATACAGTATGTCTCTTCCTCATCGTTGACAACTTTTGGCTGAAGATCAGAACGCCCTGTCATCAAGTTTGCAAACACAAAAACGAGAGCGTCGCAGCTCAAGGAATATTGAGTACATTAGAATGTAGATACCTGATATTGGAGAAAGAACCATTTCGCAAAGCGGAGACTGAATTCATTAATCGTCTCCAGTATGTCACTCTTTTCCAAGGAACAAGTTGTGGCAAGATCCTCCGATAGCGCATGTGACTTGAGGGCAAGTCTGATTGTTGATCATTTTGCGTCCAAACCAGAGAAAATTTTGACCGCTTATATGGTCTCGTGACAGCTACAAAAAAAAAGAAAAAAGAGAGGACCAGTTACTTCATTTCTCACATCTAGTTATGGGTGCAAAACCGCAAAAACATATGTAAGTATATGGAAAACGGAATCTGATACTTGATAGATGTTCAAAGAGCGCTAAAAGATATTTATTTCTTTACATACCAGCGTCGGAGAATGCTGAGCTAGATGATCTTTCCGACACCATGGTTGCAGATGCTCGTGAATCTAATGCATCATCAGGTGAGTGATTGACACGACTCTCGGAAGTCCTAACTAGCTGATTTTTATTTCGCTTGAAGTAGCCATCAGAGGTAGAAAACTGGCTCCTACTTTTACTATGAATATCTGAAGCTGCAACCAACTGATTTGCCTTCCTCTTGACATATACGGTTCTCTTCAAATCTGAAGAATCCAAGTTAGGAGGAATTTTCTTCTGCTGGCAATTTGAAGCATAATCTGTCTGAATTGGTATGTCAGATGTCTTAGATGTATCTCCACCAGAGTGCGGAACACTAGCTTCTCCAGATGTAGCAGAATCCATGATAGACTCAGGTAAACCAGTGGTGGGGTGATCCATGCTGTAAGATAATGCACATTTTCCTGAAGGAGCATCAATGGCATTTGATACTTTGGAGGTGCTGCTGTCAGAGGGAGGCTTTGACTGCTTCTCAAGAGTGGGTATTTCTCCTGCTTTAACAAGAAAAGAATCGTCACCTACAGCAACCTTACTGGCAGATCCTGTGCTTTTGTTTTCTATACGGTTTAATGAACCACGCTGTGGGATTGAACTTTGCCTAGCTACAGACTGTGCAACTTCGGGAGCCACAACAGTTCCAGTAGAAACAGATGAGATGCCCATTGTCGACGTAGTGCCAGTAGTATGTTGTTTTGGCTGCGTGGAAGCAACTGAAAACACATCTCCGAAAATTGAGTCAGAGGGAAAACCGTTTCCTGATGCAGCCAGTTCCTTGGCTACCAATTGATTGGATGGAGCATCTAAAGGAGCAGATGCAGGCACTGGTACTTGCGGTCTGGTTGTTGTAGAGCTTATTACTGCAGGTGTCATATGAGGCTGTGGTATATTGTTGGCAATTGAGTTAGGTGCTGTCAAACCATATCCACGTTGACTCGAAGGAATTTGTAAATTCACTTGCCCAGAGGGCCCAACACTTCTGCCGCTGATCCAATTAGATGGCACAGGTTGGTTTGCGGTACGAGGCGCAATAGTCCCTCCAGGTGGCATACCCTGGCTTTGAAAATTTTGCGGTGGTTGAGATGGAGGTGGCCCAGTAAATTGGTTCTGCTGGCCGGGGACTACTTGCTGATTGCTAGTGCTTACGTTTCCACCCATTTGAGGTCCTCTCATACCAGCGGCCACTGATGTAACCCCCGGAGTTTGTGCAACAGGTCCCCTGGGCTGTGGAGAAGGTGTTGCAGCAAGATTTATTTTGGGAGCAGGGATATTGGCTGAAGCAGGACTATAGATTGCAGCCTTGACAATCTCAGGAGTCAATTCCCGTCTACTTTGTGCGACAGTCACCAACTTTAGAGCATTGTAAAACTCCGCTCGACCAAGGTAACCAGCCTTTTTTGCATCTGCGTAGGACCATACCTACAAGGATGAAAAAAGAAGAAGCTACACCATTAACAATCCAAAGATTAGTTGCTCAGAAACGTGTGAAATTATTTAAATATGCAGTATTCCCTCATTGCACGCGAAGCTCTATGCATATGCATGTCACAGACAAGTAGATACATCTAAATTGCTTCTGTATCATTAAAAATGCTATATGAACATATCCACTAGACCACAATGCATTATCTAATAGCAGCAGTATAGATTACAATTACATAAACTGGAGTACGAGCTTCAGAATGAAGAGAGAGGTCCCTCAACCACCCAGAAGAGAACAAATTTGATAAAATAACGTCACACTTCTACCAACGATCACACAGATCAAAGATCCAATCCAAAACCTATAGGAACTACAAGTATTCTCCACCGTTTCATAACAATCAAAAGAAACGAAATAGATGCAGATAAGGGGAAAGAACCTGAGCAAGGACGGGTTTAGGCAAATTGGAGCCTTGGAAGAAACCGACAGCCTCAGCTCCACTGATACGGCCATCTCCATCCAAATCTGCTCTCCTGAAATACGTATCGAACAGATCCTGTCCCCCCGTCGGCCTCGGCGCCGCCATTAGAGGATGATCCGAAATCTAGCAGCGAAGGCAGTCTCCAGAAGCTTTCGCCATAAAAAAAAGCACAGAAGAACGTGTAAAACTGATGTTTTATGGCAAATCTATCTATTTGAGACACAACTAATACGAAATCACACAACAATTTGATGTTTTGCATGAAATTAGCCGATGGCCGCCATGGAAATAGCTCTTCAGAGTCGAAACCCTAAAAAAAAAATCTGGGGAAGATAATGAGAATTACGACTATGCCGCTAATTAAAAAAATTAAATAAAAAAAGAACCCAAAATGCGCTTGGATAGCGTCGAACCCGGCGACTGGTGATCAAATTCAACAACTCTTACCACTAGGCCACTGGAAATTAATGGTAACTGTCCAACATTGTAGTTTTGAACATGGGACTCAGGTAAACCAGTAGTGAAGTAATTCATGCTGTAAGATAACGCACATTTTCCTGAAAAAGCATCAATGGCTTTCCGGATCCAACATTATATAATCTATTACAAAACGTATCCTAAAAACTGAAAATAATACAAAAACTAATATCTGCTTAATTTTCGGTTAATTTCTGATTTTTTGCTAACTCGCTAGGTCCAGACCAGCCGTCCGATTAGCGCCTAGCGTAGTTTTGAACATGGACTCAGGTAAACCAGTGGTGGGGTGATCCATGCTGTAAGATAATGCACATTTTCTTGAAGGAGCATCAATGGCTTTTGATACTTTGGAGGTGCTGCTGTCAGAGGGAAGCTTTGACTGCTTCTCAAAAGTGGGTATTTCTCCTACTTTAACAAAAAAAGATGCGTTACCTACAGCAACCTTACTGGCAGATCCTGTGCTTTTGTTTTCTATACGGTTTAACTTGATAGCAGATAAAGGCAGTCCAAGGGTAACACCAGGAGAACCATAGGGTTTTCAAAGAAGGTTATTCCCTTTACGTACATAACTATTACAAGATTGGACAGTCACTATGGGGAAATTCTGTTCTGTAGAAAAAGTAGACGACAAAGGCAGTAACAAAAGAAGAGGCAGCATGACTAGGCTTTCGATGCCAATTGTGATGCTTATTGGGAGGGTTAGCATTTTTCTTAGTGTCAGACACCAAAGGCAGGAACGGGGATAACTTTTCTGAGTAAAGTAACTGGAATTATTTTTCTTCTTTTCTAATTCATACCTAGAGCTCAAAGATGTCTTATTTTGGGGATTCCGATCTGGCACATATTTTACATGATCGTTAACATGTGTCAATGCAAATTTAACATCTGCACGTGATGACAGATGAACTCCTGAATTACCAAGAATTTCAGTTCCAACAACTTTCCCATCAGCTGACAATGCTTCACCATCAAATATATCATTCTTAATAATGTTCCGTGAGTATTTCTCTAGACCGCCAACATCAGAATTTACATCAATTTCCAGAGTTCTGTACTTAGTGGTTCCACCGGATGGCTTTGCTTTCTCATTATAGTTGTTAGAGTCATCAACCATAGAAGCAACATGAGTTTCACTCTGTATCGGTCTGTACAGATTTGGAGAGTTGGATAGAGAATCAAATGGAACTTAATCCCCACAAAAAGCAACAATATCAGCTCCTTGAGTTCTGTACTCATTGGTACCACCATAATGCTTGGATTTTTGTTTAACGTTGTAAGTTTCATCAACTTTAGCAGCAACGTGCGTTTCACTCAGTATCTGCCCGAAGCTCTGCCCGATGAGCTGGATAAAGAATTACATGAAAACACTGAATCCCCAGTAACAGCAACAATATCAGTTCCCAGAGTTTTGCACTTCAAAGTTCCACCGGACGGGTTTGTTTTCTCTTCTTGAATATCTATAGCAACATTCTCAGCACAATTATTTTTCTCATGCTTGATACCAATTTGAGATTCACTTTAGTTAGTTTGAACATATGTTTTGTTTTGCATCTGCTCATTCATTGCCATCAAGAAAGAAAAATGGCATGGACTAACAGAATTATCAGATACTAAGCAAGCACTAACCCTTGAAAGATCCACCTCCAGATTTTTCTTCACAGCGAAATTCCAGACAGAACCAAATGCACCAGATGATCTACATCCACCTTGATCTTCAGGCAAGAACTTGCCTACAGGCGAACAGGGTTGCCTTTCGTGGGGACCAGAGTCGGCTTTAGTAACAGTTTCATTAGCAAACATGCCATTAATTCCAACTGCAGGGTTTGTTTCAATTACCAATGCAGGCGAGCTAGGTAAATTACCACAAAAGTGAAAGCATTTTGGCTAACGTCTCGCTGAACAAGCCCCTCGCTTGAACCATAAGTAATATCTTTGTTTAGAGAAACATTTGGCTCTGGTAAACAAGTTTTCAAGTTTCTATTATTTGAACCACTTAACTTATCTACGGAAGGAATTTCGGAAGGTTGATTAGATGTTAAACCCAGGTCTTCAACAGGCGCAAGTCTCTCCGCACTTAAACTTTCCATACCCTCTTCAGATGGTACTGCAATATCTAAATCTGATTCATAACTACGTGAATAGCCATCAGTTCTCTCAACAGGCAACACAACCAATGATCCCTTCACATCAACCTTTGAATGAGATGAAGAAGTACCTTTTACACAGGCCTGTATACCTTCATCACTCTCACTCTCGAGATTATCAACAGGCGCAAGTCTCTCCGCACTTAAACTTTCCATACCCTCCTCAGATGGTACTGCAATATCTAAATCTGATTCATAACTACGTGAATAGCCATCAGTTCTCTCAACAGGCAACACAACCAATGATCCCTTCACATCAACCTTTGAATGAGATGAAGAAGTACCTTTTACACAGGTCTGTATACCTTCATCACTCTCACTCTCGAGATTATCAGCCATTTCTGCAACACTTCTGAGAGGTTTAGTTTCCATGGATTCTTTTATGCTACCATTCTCAACTGATGGGTTGGCCGTGTCTTCACAATGAGTAAAATTTTTACTTTCATTCATATCAGGTGAGTCGACTATGGTACTGGGATATGTACCAATGGTAAAACTGTGAGCATTAGCAAGATCCCCTGAAATATTATTATTTGCATTAGCAAGCTCCATTGAAACACTAGGAATTTCCAGAGATGCAGAGAAAATTAGACCCCTACAACAGTCATTTTCAGGAGACAATGAATTTACATTCTTATTGATCCCATTGCTGCCATCTTCAATACCACATGTATCTAACTTCGTCGCCTGGTGGCCAGGGTCTTCTTTATTAAAATAGATGGATGCGTCTCGAGATGACTTTTCCAAAACTTTGTCCACATAATCTAAAGATCCAACTGATGAGCCAATAAATATCCTTTTCTTCGGATCATGTATTTAACTCCTCCATTGGTGTATTCCTTGATGGTGAACAATCCATAGCCACATCTTCACAATGATGAGACTCAACACTATACATGGACTTACGAGCAAAACGAACTACTGCTTCAGAATACTCAGAAAGATCAGCCGCTGTTGACACTGATAAAAGTAATTTAGTAGGAGACCTATTGGTACTCTCCTTTACAATGTCTTCCATCTCCATGACTTTCGGCGGAAGAGCTTCGCCAGCATTACAACCAGTTCTGTTCAGCACATCTTGAGAGTTCAGTATACTTTTGCCCCTCTCAATAACATCTTCGATAATGGAGCAAACCCCCATATTGCTATCATGTTCAACATCAGAGTCATCCTTGGCCTCTTTCAAAGCCTCACAAACACTAGAGTTCTTTTCTGCAGCATCTACAGTAATAATAACTTCACGAGTTAAAGCTTCAGGACCTTCATCAGTGATTTTAACTTCGCAATCATTAACGACACCGTCAACAAAGCTGACATTGTTCATACCCCACTGGAAGACTGAGTTGAGTGATTACCAGGTTTCTTTTCAATTTCAGATGAAATACTTTGCTTTTTAGATGGTCTGGATCCTTCAGAAACCGATGCCTCATCTGAAAATTGTGTTCTCAACTTTCCATTTCCTTCAGTTACAGAAGGGTTCTCACTTTTATCAGGCACCAATGCTCTTCTAGCTTTAAAAGATCGAGGTGTCACAGACCGGCTTGGGTGGATGCCTGCACCGGTAGGTGATGCTATGGGCTTAGCTACCGGAAGATTCAATTCAAATGAAACATCAAGATCCACTGGAGTTCTCTCCCTTTGCTTCTCCACCAATCCACGATCAGAATGACCCAAATGTTCTTTACCCCTAAACAAGTTCGAGTTAAACCTTTTCCCATTATAGTTACTATGATTCCGACCATTCTCTCTACCCTTCTGATGGTTTCTTGTTGTTTCACGCCTAAGCAGAGCACTCTTCTTCAGCATTTGTTTCCTGGGAGTTCGATTCAGTTCGCTGCTCTCTTCTCTCCTTCCACGATCAAAATATTGTTCAGTCTCGGAATGATAGTAGTCATCCTTTTTCCGGGGATAGAGAATCTTCCCTTCATTCCACCTCTGGTTTCTAGTCCCTTCATGACTTGCATAAGGCCTACCCATATCACGACTCACTGTAACACCATATAAATCAGTACCATAACCAACACGTGAAGCTAGATTCCTATTACATTCACCTAGACCCCTAAAGCACCTATCAGACTTTGTTTTTAACTGACCACGGTCTTGATAACTCCCTTCTATTCTAGATTCTTTTCTCACATATCCAGTATTACGAAACTCATCTCTAGACCTAAAACTACCATCTAAACCACGGTTGATGCTAACACCAGATGAATCCCTCGACGAGCGGCTGTAGTCATACTGATAGTCATGGCTCGGACTCGGATCCAATCGTCTTCCACTAGTATACATTCGCCCCGGACCAGCGTCTGTCCATGAATCAACTCGTTTATCCTTGTAACCAGCCCAGGGAGACTGAGGAGACATCTCGAGATTCAGTGAATGGGATAGTTGAAGATGAAGGTTGTGAAGCTCTTTGTGACTCATAGCTAACTTGCTGAGGGATGTATGGTTAATGCTGTTGCGGCGGTAGCGGCAGCGGATGATGTTGATGAGACGGTGGCGGATGCTGAGGATAGTACGAAGACGACTGATTAACCGTCGGATTGGGTGGAAAATATTGGCGATGAGAGTAGTGGTGGTAATCCTTACGTTGCCCACCGTTATGAGTTGATGGAACATAGAAATTAGGGCTATCGGGATGAGATTGGCGAGGAGGCGGCAGCAGCGGCAGAAGGAGAGGAGCAGGAGGAGGATGATGAGGAGAGTAAGGAGAATTCCATTGGTCGTAACTCTGATTGTAATGAAATGAATCCATTGCTAATTTTGCATGAGAATATTTCAAATCTTTTTAAAACTGCGTCTTCATTTTCTTCTATGCTTTCTGCTGAAATCGCGAACCCAAGCAATACGATAGATAACGCCGGAAATAAAATAATAGTACGACAAACGATTTTTTCCCCCGAATCATGGCAGTTACAACTCCTTTTCTTACTTATTGGACCTTGGACTTTATTTATTTTGGGCCCAAGATATTTGTGTCATCTATTACTACATAACCTTGATTGATTCAGTGCCACACATAGTTTTTTGTCTTTTTCAGAGTTGAGTTAAGAGAAGATAATCTTTAGGATTGTGATAGGCTATGAATGAAATAATGCATTTCAACAAGATAATGTTAGATAGTGACAGGTATGAGCAAATACATGACAAAGAAAATTCACTTTGATCCATTAGGATCAAGGAATGCACATATAGTTGTAAAACATACCCGCATTACAATTAAAAGCTGCATTTTATAACTCTAAACCAAGGGAGGGAGGAGGGGGAGTAGAACCCACACCACAACACATCCACCAACCTATCCAAATGAAAAGAAACACCTTTTCTTTCACTATATAATATACACTCACTGGTACCTTGCGAGTCACATACAAGAGAGAGAGAGTCTTGACCATCTTCAGCTTGGACAGTTTTGCCATTGTGATTTGTTGTTGTCAATAGAACAATGCTCAGTTGAAGCTTGATGAGCGGCTTTCCCTGCCTTTAAGATAATCCTCCACGGAGATGCCTTGATCCATGCTTACCATGGAGTGTGCGTCGTCTTCCATGTCAAGGAACGCTAGGTTTAGATGTGACTGTAGATTTGACCTATGCAGTTTCTCGTCTTTGAGTAGCTTTGAATCCTCTAAACCGCTACTAATCTCTTCCTTTGCCCACTTTAGTATCTCCATGTCACCTTTAACAAGGTTTAAGACCTGCATATTGTCACAACATTAACAACCGTTATTACTATTGTACAAGCCAAGATCCGAGGATAAGAAGTCGACTCACCATTCCCATATCTGGCCTAGATTGAGGATTATGTCTTATACAAAGAGTGGCAGCTAACGCCATCCTCTCCATCTGGTCACCATCGTTGTCATCTAGCAAACTAGGGTCCAGTAACTGAGAATAATCTCCATCTTCCAGAATTGGTTTCGCCTGCAAGTGTAAAAGCATATCTGTTAATTAGCAATAGCATAGAAAGACCATTCAATGTAGTAACTTCTTCTATATATCCACATACCCACATAACAAGACTCTCTCGAGCCTTTGGAGATTCGCTATTTATAGGTTTTCTTCCAGAAAGAAGCTCGAGGAGTACAACACCATATGCATACACATCTATCTTATTGTTCATCTTACCATACATAAAGTACTCTGGAGCTAAGTACCTGCACCAAGAAGCGCATAACCGTTTCAAAATAGTCATCTCTTAAACAAATTTCATCCAACAAAATTTGGTTTTGTATTTTTGTTTCTCACCCAAAGGTGCCTGAGACATCAGAGCAGATGGTCTGCGTTGTAGATACCGACGCCCACTTTGCAAGCCCAAAATCAGAAAGCTGTGAAACAAGATCTCCTTTGTTTTAGCATCTCACTTTTTTATGAAAACTAGAAAACTGAAAAAAAAAAAAACCTTACTTGTGGCTCAAAATCATCAGATAACAATATGTTTGATGACTTAACATCTCTGTGAATGACAGCTTGTGGAGCACTGTTATGCAGATAGTCCAACGCCTCAGCTATTCCCACAGCCACCTTATATCTCTCGTTCCAACCAAACGCAACCGAATCTCTCTTGTTGCCTAATCTCAAACCATGCAATGTTAGAACCACAAACATTAAGAGAATCTGAAGGTGGCTACTGGCTAAAAAGGGTCAGAGTCTTACCATGAAGATTCTCTTCAAGGCTTCCTCTTGAGAGATAATTGTATACAAGTAAGAGGTTATTGTCTTCAAAGCAGTAACCTAAGAGGGAAATAACGTTCTTGTGGTTTAAGGTTGTGATAATGTCAATCTCTGCCACAAAATCATTCAATACTCCTTTGGTTTGCTTGAGAATCTTCACTGCAACCTCTCTTCCATTGGGCAGGGAACCTCTATACACCTTGCTGCTTCCTCCTTTTCCAATGAAATTATCTGAAAATGACATTGCTTTTCTTAATCAGGCAAAATCATATATTACAATAGAGTCTTAAAATGACTTTTTGTAGCTCATCTGAGGAGGAGAGGAACAAACCAGGACAAAAGTTTGATGTCACTGACACAAGCTCATTGTACTTAAAGGACTGGCAAGATGTGGAGACCCTCTCATGAAGCCCCTCTAATTCCTCTGGAATATTATCAGGAGAAGACACCACGATCACAGAATCATTACCATCAGGAACAACTGCTGGGCCTTCAGCGTTCAAGCTAGACAACTTACCATTATCATCTTCAGATTCAGAAAAACCAAAACCAATCTGCTTAGTGTCTGAACTCCCAACAGCAGAGTTGGTCCTAGAGGGCAGCTTCAGCACCCACTGAGCAACTGGTATTTTTCTGTACGAAGAACTTCTTGGAACATTACTTAACACATCTGAAGAAGGTACACGACAAAGCAAAGGCCAGCCTGGTCTAAACTCAGGAATCTCCTTTACCAGAAGATTGATGAATCTGGTCAAATCTTCCGGAGCTTTTGCCGGTTCAGAGGCCATTGACTTGTCGAAATCATCAGCGTTTTCATCTTGATCAACATCATAACAGGACGATCCAGATACATTTCCACAAACAGAGCGATTCCCAACGCAGGAAGGCACTAAAGCCTGTGGCCGTAGACTATGGCCATTGGAACGATCCTCCTCTTCTTTTTCCTCTCCCTCCTCCGAGTTGTTAACTACTTTTGTATTCTTTTGCAATGTGACAGGCATCTGAAAGAAGCTAGACAATGTGTTCCTACGAGCATTACCTTTCCCTATGACAAAAACCAAGCCCAAGAAAGAAGAGTTTCAAACACTAACACACACACAAATAACCACCACATGAAAAATTTAGAAACTCAAAAGAGGAAAAAGAAAGGCCAAACCTTTAGATTGGCGAATGGTCAATGGGGAACCATCTTTCTGAAACATGACTTTCCCGTTGTCAACAGCCATAACCCAGCAGTCTTTTGATAGTTTCCTGGCTAAGTACTTAGCCACTGAGACAGAAGAATGAATTGTATGGTAACTTTTGGAAACTCCAACCACAACTTTGGATGCATTACACAGTTTTGCTTCTCTAACAAGAACCTTTCGAGAAGAAGAGCCCCGGCATAGCTTCAGCTTCAACTCAACCTATTAAAAAAAAAAGGAATCTCTTTAGAAACTGATGACTCGTGAAGGAAGCAAAAGTTGTCAGCTTTTTTTTGTATATTATTATTACCTGTTTCAATTTGCAGAGACCTTCATAGACTTCACGAACAGAGTCGAGAGTTTTAACAAGGGAGAGAAACGTAGAGTTGACGGCTTGATCGGTGATCTCTACATAAAATCCAAATTCAGAGAGTAAACATAAGGAAAAACCATTTCCAAAAAAATCGAAGCTTTAAGAAACAAAAAAGATACCATTGGTGAGAATGTGAAGAGCGATGATGGTATCACCCGGTTCAGCGACCTTAACCAAAGCCCAATCCAGCAGCTCACTGCTCGACGTATCAAACTTCACGCCAACAATAACAGTACAACCTCCTCCTCCTGTAACGACGTCGTTTTCGGTCATCTCTATCTATCTGTCTCTTGCACGCTTCTTTTTTTCTCAGTTTTGTCAAAATGGGTTTCTGAATTTCAGGTGAATACGTTGAATCCTTTCAGGAAGTGTGATCCCTGGAGACACGAAATGATTATTAGATGGCTACGAAGAGAAACTCTTCTCTCTCTGTGGTGGCTTTGATTTTGGTTTCAGCAGCCTCTGAGAAAAGAGAAGAGTGAGGAGAAGAATGGAGGAGGAGCAGACATTTTAGAAATTTCATTTGGATAAATGCATTAATTATATTTTTGGTCTTCATTCTCGACATTAATTATATTTTTTGGTCTTTATTCTAGCTAGCTTTTAAGTATTTTCCATTTCTTTTGAAATATCCTTTCTTGTTTCAGTCAAAGTATTAGTTTTATAAAATTTCAGATATTTCCATCCAACGAATATATTAAAGTCTAAAATGATGGAGTGGAGTTTATATGTAAATTCTGTGTGTTTAGGAGATAAAATATGCATTCACTTACTTATAAATTTTACCCCTAAATAAAGATCACTTCACCAAGAAAACAAATGAAAATTAAACCCAAAAAAAGGGAAACAGGTGAAAACTCATTAATATTACCACGTGTATATAATATAGTACCAAACCAAGCAGCATAAAAGAAATCTACGTATTAAATACGGCATGTTCCACCGTTATCGGTTACTTTTATAGAACGTAGTGCCATGTAAATGAGTGGACAATACTATAAAGTAAACATATGATTTTCATAAATATTTTGTATCTATTCCTTTTTTGTTTTATATGATTCGCTCCTTTAATTATTTTCGTTGTCGTCAACGATTTATTCTTAGTCTTTTGTTTGATTCTTTTTTTTTTGGTAGGGTTGGCGATTCAAAGATTTAAGTATAGATAAATAATTAGCAAACAAATGGGTCACGTTGTTTCCCTTTTTTGGTTTTGACCTCAATAGCTGAACTTATACTAATAAGCTTCATATACATTATCACGTACCTTCTTATGGTCCTCTTACCGTTAATTTAATCCCATTTTGAGTCTTTGACCAATGCTGCTTCACGACAATCTTCTTTTTATGTTATCCTGCAATTCCTTTTTATTCAATTTAATTCTTAGACAAGTCTTTGTTTTTCTTCTAAAAGATGATTTATTATAGTTTATAACACTTAATAACGTGTGAATATATGTTCCAGTCTACGGAAGCATGTATATATTCAATGGATTATTACATTCATCATTTTTTCAAATCTCAGTTGAATTCGATTATAACGTGTACTAATAGAATGGTTTAATAACAATATTGAACACATTCATGGTATACACGTATTATGCTTAACGAATCCCATACATCATCGATCACGGAACTATGGGTGTTTTTTGTGTTTTCTATTTTTGCGTGTCGTCTGAAGTAACATAGAGGTGGTGAATGAATAAGGAAGTTAATGTTTGGTCACAGAATGGGCCGATGGAACCGCCCACCCGACATTGAAAGCTACTGTCGGCTAACTCTGCCATGTGTCATCCCATTCACGTGAATTGAAAACCAAACGATCAGACATGACACCGTACACGTGGTGAGAATAACAGAATACCTGCCGTTTTAATGCCTTCGTATCCTAATAAAACGACACGCCGGCTAAGTTTCATAACAATCAATCGTGAATATCTCCTCACTAGATCACGAATCAAACACCGTCGAAACACCTTAGTTGCAAATAATGAAACTGTTGTTAACTAACAAAACACATAATCTAGTTTCTCTAGTCATTGAACAAAGTTCATTAAAACTATTGCATCTGCATACACTCGTTCTATTGTAGAGCCTATATGATCCACTCACGCACGCATTCAACTCTGCTGCTAGCTAGTAAAGTACATTATGGGGTCAGAAAACATTGTCTACCATGGAACAACACATCTTTGGCCCCTCCATCTGCTCTCGTACTCCATCCCAAGAAGAAAATTTTACTGACTTGTCGCTTGGTTCATCTCGGAATTTTTTAGAACCAATTTGAGACACTGAAGTCTCGTAGCTTTCTGAGATGTTTCTCCATGTCTTCTCGAGTTTTAGTCCACTCTTCCCTTTCTATTACCGTTGTCGGGTCATCTCTTTCCCCCTGAAAGAAGCAAAAATATATAAACATAGATAGAAGACGGATAAAGCTAGGTGAAGTAATACAAATGACTGCCCGACGAAACGTGTTTGGAAATGGAATGCTACCGCGTGTATGATTTTAAAGGAGTTTCCATTATCACGTATCACAAGCAAGTCATCCTTCCTATCCCTTTTTCTTCCTCCCGGAACTGTCACCTGAAAGTGAAACAATCCAAAACCTTAGAATATGGGAGGGACAATAGTTATGCAGCTTCGAACCACACATGGAATTTCAAAAATTAACAACTCAAAACTATGTGATTCAGTACTAGATATGGATGTACCATTATAAATTTATAATAATACACCAGCTTTGTAACACTATAATAACATGAGACATGTTTGGCTAAGAGAATATGTCAATCCATCAAAAATACCCAATTGGATACGGTCTACATTTGAGGTTTGTGCTCAGACTATGAACGGAAACTTGTTAATAATGGCTAGATAGATAAACTGGAAGACAACAATGGTTCATACCAGAACTCTGGCTCTGGTGATTGACTTCGTCTTGGAGTCAATAACATAGATCTCTTCAAGGTCTAACACAAACTCTGGGTCGTTTAACCTTCTGTTCCGATAATGCTTTGTCAAGAAAACCTGCAAAAATGAATAAACACGATAAAGACAAGTGTAACTACATAGCTAAACTAACAAGTTTCGAATAGATGTCATCCCTGAGGCTTTTCTTGGTGCATTTCGTTCCCAAAACAGAACTAAGTGCTTCCTTGTCAAAACATGTTGCTTAAGAATCTATGCATCAAAGACAACATCAACTTCAATACCTTGGATATCTCCCTCACAGATTTGTATAGTGGATCTCTGGGAGCATCAATAGGCGGTTCGGTGACATCGTAACATCCATAGTCACTCATCGCACATCGGATATACTGTACTTGTTGTAAACAACATTAATACAAAGCCGTTACTATCACCATACAGACAAGACTACTGATACGTAACTAAAACTTGGATCCGATTCCGACCTTTTGAGGCATTGGAGCAAGAACTCTTGGAATTGAGTAAATATCTGTATCCGGAGGAGTCACATACATCTGCAACCACCACATCAAAAACGCCGCCGTATAAAAACAGGAGACAGTGTGAATCCAACGTTAAAAGCAGAGAGAACTTCTTCACAAACCTCTCTGAAGTCATAAACATCGTTATCAGGATCAGGCGGTTTCCTGATGAAGAAGTCGCAGTCCAGCAAGCTGATCTTATGGAACTCGTCTTCGTTTATCCTGTAATCAACCACCATCTCCGAGTCCCACCCCTGCGTCGATATGAAGCTCTTGCTCTGCACGAACGCGATATCCCCGTCGCCGCCGCCGCCGCTTGCGGCTGCCATCGCTGCGGCCAAGGGGTCGTACTCGACGTCGTAGTCCTTCTTGTTGTCCACTTCCTCCACTTCCTCGTCGTCCATGTCGTACTCGTCCTGACCTCCGCCGTCGGCATCGCCGTCGTCTACTTTGACGATGATTGAACGGCCGCGGCGGGGGTTTAGTCTCAGAGGCGCGAAACCGGCGTTGGTTCTGAATGAAGGGAAAATACGATGCGTGGTGGCGGTGGCGGAGGAGGGAGATGGAGGAGGTTTTGAAGTGAGTGAGAGTAGAGATAAGGAGGGAGAAGCGGCGGAAGACGCCATGGGAAGTGGATAAAGCTCTCTGAAAGAGCGTTGTAAATTGTGGATTATATATTTCGATAAATATTTAATTCCACGGTAAGAAATTCCAGTATTTTAAGAACCAGACCGGACCGGTCAATTAAACCGGTCAAACCTTATTCATTTTCTATCTGTTGTGAATTGTGTTAAAAATCAGATTTAAATTAAACCGTTAAAACCGGTTTAAAACTAGTCAAACTCACCAAAACTGCTGGTTCAAAATTCGACATTTTTTTCGTTTTATTTACAAAAGACTAAAAAAAAATTAAAATATGGTTGATCATTAACCCAATTTTACCATACCGAACCAAGATCTGGACCGGTTTTGAAAATTTTGTCCGTATTATTATTAGCTGTATCCGTATTATTATTATTTGCATCTCGAGGCTGTTATACGATCTTTGTTGCCACATAACTTTCCCAAAATCTGCTCGTCCATCGCGCTGTACCGGTATCCATCTCAAATCCCGGATTGTTTCTCTGTCGGCGAATCATCACCGACATCCGTTACCTCTCTCTCTCCTTCTCCTCGCCGTCGCTCTCTCTTCACCTTCACCGATCCCATCTCGCCTTCGCTTTCAATCTCGACTCCCTGCGACGTTGGTGCTCTCCCTCTCCTACCGATCTACGATTGCGATCGGTTAGCCTTACGAATTAGGGTTTTTCCACGATTGGATCGCGTTCTTCTGTGCTTTTTTTTTAATGGCGAAAGCTTCTGGAGACTGTCTTCGCTGCTAGATTTCGGATCATCCTCAAATGGCGGCGCCGAGACCGACGGGGGGCCAGGATCTGTTCGATACGTATTTCAGGAGAGCAGATTTGGATGGAGATGGCCGTATCAGTGGAGCTGAGGCTGTCGGTTTCTTCCAAGGCTCCAATTTGCCTAAACCCGTCCTTGCTCAGGTTCTTTCCCCTTATCTTCATCTATTTTCCTTCTTTTGATTGTTATGAAACGATGGAGAATACTTGTAGTTCCTATAGGTTTTGGATTGGATCTTTGATCTGTGTGATCGTTGGTAGAAGTGTGACGTTAATTTATCAAATTTGTTCTCTTCTGGGTGGTTGAGGGACCTCTCTCTTCATTCTGAAGCTCGTAGTCCAGTTTATGTATTTGTAATCTATACTGTTACTATTAGATAAGGCATTGTGGTCTAGTGGATATGTTCATATAGCATATTGAACGATACAGAAGCAATTTAGATGTATCTACTTGTCTGTGACATGCATATGCATAGAGCTTCGCGTGCAATAAGGGAATACTGCATATTTAAATAATTTCACACGTTTCTGAGCAACTAATCTTTGGATTGTTAATGGTGTAGCTTCTTCTTTTTTCATCCTTGTAGGTATGGTCCTACGCAAATGCAAAAAAGGCTGGTTACCTCGGTCGAGCGGAGTTTTACAATGCTCTAAAGTTGGTGACTGTCGCACAAAGTAGACGGGAATTGACTCCTGAGATTGTCAAGGCTGCAATCTATAGTCCTGCTTCAGCCAATATCCCTGCTCCCAAAATAAATCTTGCTGCAACACCTTCTCCACAGCCCAGGGGACCTGTTGCACAAACTCCGGGAGTTACATCAGTGACAGCTGCTATGAGAGGACCTCAAATGGGTGGAAACGTGAGCACTAGTAATCAGCAAGTTGTCCCCGGCCAGCAGAACCAATTTACTGGGCCACCTCCATCTCAACCACCGCAAAATTTTCAAAGCCAGGGTATGCCACCTGGAGGGACTATTGCGCCTCGTACCGCAAACCAACCTGTGCCATCTAATTGGATCAGCGGCAGAAGTGTTGGGCCCTCTGTGCAAGTGAATTCACAAATTCCTTCGAGTCAAAGTGGATATGGTTTGACAGCACCTAACTCAACTGCTAACAATATACCAAAGCCGCATATGACACCTGCAGTAATAAGCTCTACAACAGCCAGACCGCAAGTACCAGTGCCTGCATCGGCTCCTTTAGATGCTCCATCCAATCAATTGGTAGCCAAGGAACTGGCTGCATCAGGAAACGGTTTTCCCTCTGACTCAATTTTCGGAGATGTGTTTTCAGTTGCTTCCACGCAGCCAAAACAACATACTACTGGAACTCCGTCAACAATGGGCATCTCATCTGTTTCTACTGGAACTGTTGTGGCTCCCGAAGTTGCACAGTCTGTAGCTAGGCAAAGTTCCATCCCACAGCGTGGTTCATTGAACCAGCATCCTGTTGGTGTTCAGAATCAGCTTACTGGAAATTTAGGGCAGTCATTTGTTCCCGCCGGTGCAGCTTCTGGTACAACTGGCTCTACTGTTGGAGTTGGGATTTCAGCTTCCAGTCAGTTGACCCAGCGTCAGTCTCAGCCACCCCAGCCCCAACCGCAGCCCCAACCGCAGCCCCAACCTCGCCACCAACCCCATCCCCAGCCCCAACCTCAGCATTATCCCCGGCCCCAACCCCACCACCAACCCCAGCCCCGACCCCAACACCAACCCCACTACCAGCCCCAAGCCCCTTGGCCAAAAATGACTCCAGCTGATGTCCAGAAATATACCAAGGTTTTTGTGCAAGTTGACACAGATAGGGACGGAAAGATCACCGGGCACCAGGCTCGGAATCTGTTCTTAAGTTGGAAGCTCCCGCGAGGTAGGCTACATTTACTTTTTTGCTGCTTCATCCGTTGAGCACTAGTTTAGTTTCAGTTTGAGCTTGTGTTTTATAATGGTAAACATGCATGATAATTAAGTGGCACTTCTCTAGTTATGTATATTTGTTTGTATAGCACTGATCAACTACCCTACCATTGTAGGTGCATCTTTAGTTTTCTTGTTTTGTTCCATGTTTTGGCTATAAGTGGATAATTATATTTATGTTGTCTCGAGCAGAAATTGTTATACTTTACCTGGGGAGTATAGACCGTTTTATGTGTGTTTTCAATGTTGTTTCCTGGTATTACAGAGGCTTTGAAGCAGGTATGGGATTTATCCGATCAAGATAATGATAGCATGCTCTCCTTGAGGGAGTTCTGTATTGCTGTTTACCTAATGGAGCGTTACAGAGAAGGCCGACCTCTTCCCCCAGTGTTCCCAAGCACTATAATATCTAGTGAGAGCATGTTTACCTCTCCTGGTCAATCTGTGGCACCACATGGCAATGCATCCTGGGGACATCCACATGGTATTGCATCACACCAACCTTTTTCTGTATTACTTCCATTATTATTCTGAAGTAGGCAGATTCATTCTTGGACCAAATATTGTAGGTCAAGTTCATGGGGGCTCGAGGCCACCAGCAATTCCCAAAGGAAAGCCTCCAAGGCCGGTTCCTCTCTCTCCTAGTGATGGATTGGTCCAGCCCACTCAGCCAAAGCGTAAAATGCCTGAGTTGGAAAAACATCTGGTGGATCAACTTAGCAAAGAGGAACAAGATGCACTCAACTCGAAATTTGAAGAAGCTACTGCTGTTGATAAAAAGGCACTCTCTGATTTCTCTCTGATTTTAATGTGCTAATGTGGTGAATTTATTTGGTTAGCGTGAGACACTTTTCTTCATATGGGAAGGTCACTAATATGAATAATTGTAGATTTTGGTAGTCATATTCCAGATTATAAGTTTCCAAGTCCTTTATGAATGGAATAAACAAACAGCCTCTGAGAACTATGCATAGTTCTTATTTTACTTCTAAACCTGTTTGAAGCTAATTACTACAATTTGTGTGCTTTTCTTGCATACGTGATCAGTTGTCCATGTAGTCTTTATTGACGTAACCTATAATTTCGTTTGACTGCCGTTTCTTTTTTTTTTCTCAACTTCTTGTATTTTGCTATTCAGGTGGATGAGCTTGAAAAAGAAATAGCTGATTCCAAGCAGAAAATTGAGTTCTTCCATGCTAAGATGCAGGAACTTGTAAGTATAACTTCTCATTATTATTACCAACTATCAGTTTCTATAACCTTCTCCATTTGGTCCTTGGGTGACAGGTTTTATACAAGAGCAGATGTGACAACCGGTACAATGAGATTACGGAGAGAGTCTCGGGTGATAAACGTGAGGTATAGAGTTTCTGTTGCACCGTACTTCTATAATTGTATCGGAGATCCAATTTGATTACCTAACAAAAACTACCTGTAAACCAGCTTGAATCTCTAGCAAAAAAATATGAGGAGAAATACAAGAAGTCTGGCAATGTAGGCTCTAAATTGACTATTGAAGAGGCCACATTCCGAGATATACAGGTAGTTTAGAAGTATCATCTCAGGAGCATGGTGTACTTTGAATTGTCTGTAGCTGGATGTCGCCTTCAAAAATATGATAAACTTCCCTTTTTGAAATGCAGGAGAAGAAAATGGAACTGTACCAGGCTATAGTCAAATTTGAAGAAGGCAAGCTTGATGACAATATTGTTAAGGTAAACCCAACGTGCTATCTAGCTGGTTTAATGTGATTTGGTAATTCTATTTTACTGAATGTTGTCTTGTAGGAGCGTACTGAACACATCCAATCGGGACTTGAGGAACTGATTAAAAATTTGAATGAGCGCTGCAAGCAATATGGAGTACGTGGCAAACCCACTTCTCTGGTGGAGCTTCCTTTTGGTATAAGATTTACCCCTTCTCCTTTCAAGTTCATCTTTAGTATTATATTTTCTTGATCAGTGGTGAAAGGTTACCATTCTGGCTGTAAATTTAAAATTTAGTAATTTTATCATTCAAGAATTTTATTAAACGTTGATGCTTTTGTACAACACGAAACTCGGTATATTTGGCCCTTTATGTATTGTTGCCAGAAAGACTTCTATCTATACAACTTTATACCGGTTGTATCTTCCTTTCGATATATTCATGGGATTTCCTCACGTTTTACAGGTTGGCAGCCTGGAATCCAAGAAGGTGCTGCTGATTGGGATGAAGACTGGGATAAGCTAGAGGAGGAAGGTGAGATTATGGAGGAAGCATGGTTTTAGATGTTTAAACAAAATTCTTTTTTTTTTCTTTATAATTTTGGTTTTTGCTTTTGGGCTATCTGTCTTCCAAAACAGGGTATGCATTTTGAAGTTGAACCCTTGAACTTTGCCTACTAATTTTTCTCTAATTCCAGGGTTTACCTTCGTCAAGGAGCTTACACTTGATGTCCAGAATGTCATTGCCCCACCGAAGGAAAAATCATCTGCTTGGAAGAAGGAACTTACTGTCTCTTCAAATGAAAGTGCAGACGTTTCATCCTCAGATGTCGTGTCTAAAACAGAGAAAAAGCCAAGCAGTGGTGAAGAGGCATCTGAACATTCAGATGGTAAAACAGATAGAAACGGATCTCTGGATGATTCTAATGTTAGAGAGAGTATTGAAGCTGACGGTTCACCCCGTACCAAAGATTCGAAGAGGTATGCTTTTTGTTTTAGACCGTGTGTGTTATGGATTGCATCGTTCTTAACTGTGGATTTTATGTGCTTTCATAAAATGAGGAAAATAGAGTGTTATATGTTCTTACACATCTCGGGTGACTAACATTTGTCTTCATTTTACTCAAATTTTTTTATCAGTGAAAATGGCCATGATGATGGTGAATCTACTGCTTCTGCTGGCAAAACTGTAAACTATGACTCTCACGATGAGACAGATTCAGTTTCAAGCTTCAACCCTGACAACGGAAAGGTATAATGTGGTCACGTGCTCTATGTTATCATTTTGGCATTAATATTTGATGCTTTGTAATCTTAATTTAACTATTTTGAATGTTGTTTGTTTACGCAGGACAAGGATCATGAGAAGCGTGATAATGACTTTGGATTTGGGTTCGGATTCGATGACTTCAGCATCAAGCCTATAAAAACTGGCTCCACCCTATCAAATGACTTCCTCCCTCCTAAACTATCTATATTTTCTGATTCTGTCCCAAGCCCCCCGGCTAATGCAAACGACGGTTTCACTGCAAAACCTTCTTTGTTCGATGGTTCTGTCCCGAGCACTCCAGCAACAACCACTGCCTCTTACTCAGGCAATAAATCATACTTTGATGAGTCTGTTCCAAGCACCCCTGCTTACCCAGGAAACTTATTCTCCGAGAAGAAAACATTCTTCGACGACTCGGTTCCAAGCACTCCTGCTTATCCTGGAAGCTCGTTTCCTGAAAAGAAATCATTCTTTGATGACTCAGTTCCAAGCACCCCTGCTTATCCTGGAAGCGTGTTTCCTGAAAAGAAATCATTCTTCGACGACTCTGTCCCAAGCACTCCTGCTTATAGCACGTCTGATTTTGGTGGGAAACCGTTTGCGTCAGAGACACCTCGTTCAGACAGCTTGTTCCCAGGAAGAAGTCCCTTCATGTTCGACTCTGTCCCAAGCACACCCGCAGCACACGACGACTTCTCTTCCAACAGCTTCTCCCGCTTCGATTCATTCAACAGCAATAAAGACAACGACGCGTTCTCTCTATCCCGCTCAGACTCGATGCGCAGCACAAGCGAGCCAGACCCATTCGCATCCAGGTTTGATTCTTTCAATTATCAGAGATATGATTCCTTCAATGCACAAAGCTACGACAACAACAACGCATCCGAGACACCTAAAGCCTCATTGTCGAGATTCGACTCGATTGGAAGCACCAGAGACTCTGATTACAATCACGGGTTTGGGTTCGATGACCATGACCCGTTCGGTTCTACGGGGCCGTTCAAAACAACTACAACAACAGCTGAGACACCTCGGAGCAATGATCATTGGAATGCCTTCTAGCCCCCCACAAGCCCCACGTGTGATACGAATATGATCACATATCATATAGTTTGCTGTCTTTTTACAGTTCGAGCTTACCAAGTCGGAAGAGTTCTATGTATTTGTTTTGTTTGCCATCTGCTTGCTTCATTTTTATTGTTAATATATAATAGTTCTTTTGCCATTTTTAAAGGATTTTTTTTTTTTGATGAGTGTCCTTTGGTAGCGTTTCTTTCTTTGCTCTTTCTGTTGATGATGAATAATGAAATTTCATGTGTCCCTGAGAAACCGAAATCTATATTATTTATAATCATCTGATATGTGTGGATGGATTATTTTCAGATGTTTTTATATTAGAAATCAATTTTTGTGGAATAGTTCGTATTTATCAACAATTTTCTTTTCTTTAAATCTATCTTTTATAAAGTGATGGTAAGTTTGTTAACATATACAAAAATCTATCATTTTATGTAATCAATTTCAGTCTGGTGAAGCTGTTCAAATTTCAAAATGATTTATTTACAAGTATGTCTTGCCCACGGTAGTATAGTAAAAAGAAGAAATGAAAATGCGAGTTGAATCTTTCTGGTCACAAATCTCTAAAACAGACACGTTAGCGCGTGGAGGCCAATCGCAATCTCAAGTGTCAATCCAGTCACGATCAAAGAGGAAAGAGCAGAGTCGTTACTGAAAACCCCTTCGGCCATGAAGAGGACGAAACCACGAGGTCCACCAAAATTCAGCAAAACTCCAAAACATTATCCGCCACTGCGGTGAAGCGGCTCCCTCGTCGTTATTGCGTTTGCGTGTACGCCACTCTCTCCCATGCTCCTATGCTTCTGCGCTTGCCACACACCTCACTTCCTCATGAGTCGGTTATCTCCGGCCACCGGAATCTCTCCCCGCCTCCACTGCTCCGTTGATCGTGGCTCCACCGATGGACGATTCAGATTCGGATTCCGGAGAAACGAGGTTCCGTTTAAACGCCGCTTGAGATTCGTAATCAAGGCGGAGCTCTCTGAGGCCTTTTCTCCCGATTTAGGTTTGGATTCTCAGGTTATTTCGCTTCTCTCCGACTTCCTTCTTCATGTTCGATCAATTTGAAGAATCGAATCCCGTCTATGCTTTCACTTTGTTTGCTGGTTAGGATTCGATGTTCTTCTTTAGCGTAGATCTTGAGATAGTTCGAATAGAGTAATCATTTGCTGATCATAGTTGCTTATATGTTAAGCTAGTTTGTTCTTTGATATGAACTGTTCGCGTCTAACTTCAGTTACTTGGATCTTTTGAAGGCTGTGAAATCTCGCGATACCTCAAACTTGCCTTGGATCGGTCCAGTTCCAGGGGACATTGCTGAGGTTGAAGCATACTGCAGAATCTTTAGATCAGCTGAGCGACTCCATGGAGCTTTGATGGAGACGCTATGCAACCCTGTTACTGGTGAATGTCGAGTTCCGTATGATTTCTCGCCTGAGGAGAAGCCGTTGTTGGAGGACAAGATAGTATCGGTGCTTGGCTGTATATTATCTCTTTTGAACAAAGGGAGGAAAGAGATTCTCTCTGGGAGGTCATCTTCTATGAGTTCGTTTAGTTTGGATGACGTTGGGGTTGCGGAGGATACACTTCCACCGCTTGCTGTTTTCAGAGGTGAAATGAAACGGTGTTGCGAAAGCTTACACATTGCTCTCGAGAATTATCTGACGCCTGATGATGAAAGAAGTGGGATTGTGTGGAGGAAGTTACAGAAGCTTAAGAATGTCTGCTACGACGCAGGTTTTCCACGCAGTGATAGTTACCCTTGCCAGACGCTATTCGCGAATTGGGACCCTATTTACTCGTCAAATATGAAAGAGGACACTGACTCCTACGAGTCTGAGATTGCTTTTTGGCGGGGAGGACAAGTAACCGAGGAAGGATTGAAGTGGTTACTTGAAAAAGGGTTTAAAACGATTGTTGACCTGAGAGCTGAAAACGTGAAGGATACATTCTATCAGGCGGCACTTGATGATGCAATCTCCGCTGGGAAAATTACATTGGTGAAAATTCCAATTGAAGTCAGGATGGCTCCTTTAGCTCAGCAGGTCGAGCTGTTTGCTTCCGTTGTATCAGACACCAGCAAAAGGCCGATATATGTTCACAGTAAAGAAGGTGTTTGGAGAACTTCTGCGATGGTTTCCAGGTGGAAGCAGTACATTACACGTCCGGTGACGAAAGGAATTCCAGTTTCAGAAGAGTCGCTGCGTCAGGAGGTTTCTGAAACTAAGGTTGGATTGAATGTTGTAGTATCTGGTAAGGGTGGGCCTGCTCAGCAGACTGATAATGTCTCTGAAATCAATGAGATTGATAGTAGCTCTGCTTCAAATCAGAGCAAAGAATCTGGAAGCAATGAGCGTGATACACCTGAATTTAATATGGTGAGTGATCCTCTTAAAGCTCAAGTTCCAACGGGGAATATCTTTTCAAGAAAAGAAATGTCTAAATTCCTGAGGAACAAAGGTATTGCTCCCGCTGGTTATCTTAGCAATCAGTCCAAAAAACTGGGAATAGTGCCAAGTCCGCAAGTTTCATATACT
Source organism: Brassica napus (assembly GCF_020379485.1). NCBI lineage: Eukaryota > Viridiplantae > Streptophyta > Magnoliopsida > Brassicales > Brassicaceae > Brassica > Brassica napus. The sequence continues at coordinate 9,464,823 of NC_063439.1, forward strand.
GAAGTGACAAACGGATATCAGATCACTGATACTGTAAGAGAACTTGCGGAGACAGGAAACTCCAATGGGACTTTTCTACCTGCAAGCTCTCAAAGTTCAGATTTTGGCAATGGGAAGCTTTCAAATGGAAATGTGAATGTTTCTGATAACATCAATACAAGTATATCGGGTAACCAGGGAAATGGCCTCTCTGCAGAGCCTACTGTGGTGCCTCCAAGTGATAACGTAAATCGCATTGTGAAAAGAAACAATAATGCTTATTCGTCGGATTCCAGTGATGATGAGGCTGGAGCTATTGAGGGAAATATGTGCGCTTCATCCACTGGTGTGGTAAGGGTGCAGTCGAGAAAGAAAGCAGAGATGTTCCTAGTTCGAACTGATGGAATCTCTTGTACAAGGGAAAAGGTTACAGAATCTTCGCTAGCCTTCACACATCCGAGTACTCAACAACAAATGCTTCTTTGGAAAACTACCCCAAAAACTGTCTTACTGCTGAAGAAGCTTGGGCTAGAACTCATGGAGGAAGCTAAAGAGGTAGCCGCTTTTCTTTTCAGATCTAAAAGATTATATAATTCCCTGTTGGGTATTGAAGTCACATTTAATTTAGGAAACCCGTGAAAAAATGTTGTTCTTTCGAATTTGGTTTCAGGCTGCATCTTTCTTGTATCACCAAGAGAAGATGACTGTTCTGGTTGAACCTGAGGTGCATGATGTATTTGCCAGGATTCCAGGGTTTGGCTTTGTCCAGACCTTTTACATTCAGGACACAAGGTATAGGAATAAGTTAAGTGAACATAAGCTAGACTAACGATCAACGGCTTGATTATGACCGACTGTGTTTTGCATTTGTTTGAATATCAGCGATCTCCATGAAAGGGTTGATTTTGTGGCATGCTTAGGAGGGGATGGGGTGATATTACATGCATCAAACTTGTTCAAAGGAGCTGTCCCTCCCGTTGTATCATTTAACCTGGGGTCCCTTGGATTTCTCACTTCACATCCAGTAAGCCTTTCGACATGTTTCTGTTTCTTGACTGTGTCGTAATACTCTTTTTCCATCGACAGCCTTCTTATTGTTTTATATTTTTCCATTTAGTTTGAGGATTTCAGGCAAGACCTCAAACGGGTAATTCATGGGAACAACACGCTAGATGGGGTGTATATAACTCTTCGAATGCGCCTTCGTTGTGAAATCTATCGTAAAGGCAAAGCAATGCCTGGTAAAGTGTTTGATGTTCTGAACGAGATTGTTGTTGATCGAGGATCCAACCCATACCTTTCTAAGATTGAATGTTATGAACACGACCGTCTTATCACCAAGGTTTGTACCCATTTAGTTCCTTTTTCGTACCATATATACAAAATCGGCTAAATCTTTAAGCAAGTGAAAATAAGTGCATGTTGTAAAAAAGTAATCCCCTTCACTGTTAAAGCTTTACTCTTGTGTGTTGACGAATAATGTTATAATAGGTACAAGGTGATGGAGTTATAGTAGCGACTCCCACAGGAAGTACTGCTTATTCTACAGCAGCTGGAGGTTCCATGGTAAGCTTTACAACTTAAAGTGACGTTCAACTCTGCATTACATACCAAAAAGATAAATTAATCTCATTGGCATCTCTGAATAGTATCTTGCCGTTATAAAATTATAGTGAGTTTGATATTTATAAAAATCCGAAAATTGCAGGTGCATCCAAACGTCCCTTGCATGTTGTTTACTCCGATCTGCCCACATTCCCTCTCGTTCAGACCAGTCATTCTTCCAGATTCTGCAAAGCTTGAACTGAAGGTCAGACGTTAGATCTTTATAGCAATACACTTTAAATAGTTATAAATTTTAGCTTTAAAACCATCCAAGAAACTCTATAAGCTCATATTTTAATCAAGACCACGATATGAAAAACAATGTCCTTTCATATTAGCTGTATGAAATTGCTCACAAACTCTCTCTGAACAAAAACAGATTCCAGATGATGCCCGAAGCAATGCATGGGTTTCGTTTGATGGAAAGAGAAGGCAACAACTTTCAAGGGGAGATTCGGTGAGAATATACATGAGCCAACATCCACTCCCGACAGTCAACAAGTCTGATCAGACCGGTGATTGGTTTAGAAGCTTGATCCGTTGCTTAAACTGGAACGAGCGCCTTGATCAAAAGGCTCTTTGATGATTGATTCACTTCATCAACACATACATAAACATAGAAGGGTACAAAGTTCTATTTGTTTCACCCATCCCTCCTTTACTGTACAGATTCACATTCTCTATAATTCTCACTACAATCTTCACAAGGGGTTATCTTGTATTGATCATTTGATATCAGTTCTAAGAGAAATAAGAAAACTTTGAATTACATGTATTGCATATCAACAAATGTGACAAAAGATTCATATGTACACACGTGATTGTTATTTAGATATTACACATCATCTTCTCTCGAGATTGGAATCTTCAGGAACAAGATGAGAAACTGAAGTTTTTGTTAACGCCCACTATAATATACCTGGAAATTTCAGACAAAACACTTTTGTTACAAACCATTCTCAACAACAGAACATGATTTGAAAGTGAGTGGCTATCAACCTTGATGATTTTATCCGCAAACCCTGCAAAGAGCTTGCCTTCCCAATATAACAAAGATGTGACTACTGAAGAACCCGGGATCGATCCCACGTGAGTACACTCTAAAGATATCTCATCCCCAGATAATTCCTAGAAAACAGTGTTTAGATGTTAGGAGGAAAACCCAGGCTCAAATTTCATACCAGGTCATAAGGTATGTGTATCATCAGGATTACCTACCTGAATATTGACAGTTCTGTCCCAACCTCCAGTGAACAACCATTTACCATTCAGGGCAACGCTGAGAATTGCACTACTTTGTATTTGCATAGACTTCATCGATGTGTCATCCCTCCATATCTGATATAAGTAAGAAGAGAATATGTTTAGAAACTGAATAAGACATAATCGAAGCAAGCCGAGCAAAATGTTTTTTTTTAGAACAAATGAAAACCTGTATATCTCCGTTTTGATAAGCTGCCACTAAGGTGCCTTCATCTGCAGCAAGAGACAGAATAGACTTTACAATACCTTGAGTCTCTTCCCCCAACACCGTCAAAAAACTGTGGTCACTTAGACTCCACAGCCGCACGGTTCCATCCCAACTTCCACTGTACAGTACTCCATTTAGCACAACAAGCGTTGATACTACAGATTTGTGACCAGTCATTGTGCAAACAAGCTTTCCATCCTGAGAAAAACAATCGATCTCTTCAATAACATGATTCAAGATCTTATCAACACAAGCTATACAGAGTGTAAATGAAAACTAAACTTACTTGCAGTGACCAAGCTTTGATAGTGTTATCTCCACTGCCACTGTACACATACCCATCTTCTGAATATGCCAACGCATGAATGCCAGAATATCGCCAGTCTTTTGGCTCGTACCACTTTCTTAGCGGCTGTTCTTCCAGAGGGAAACTTGTGCTCCATACAAATATACCTCCTCCACCATCGCCACTGACACATACTGTTTCTACTCCCTTGATGTATATCAAAGCCGTTACTTTATCCTGGTGACCTTTAAATGTATGCACATGGGAGAAATCCTGCATACAGCTAGAGTTAGCTAGTACATATGGGAAGGAAAACTAAGCCGCAGAAACCTTGCTTTACAGTTCTCACAATAAAGGATGATGGCATATGTACCTTAAGAGACCATACATGGATATTTTTATCAAGCGAAGAGCTGAACAGAAACCCACCTGCACATAGAAAAGAGAAACAATATACAATCTAAGCATATAAGGTAACAGAATATAAACAATACTCTTGGAAGAATAATGTGTACTTTTTGACATTCATCTGAGAGTCAAACTAAAAGGTGTACCTCCGACGGCTAAACCTGTGACACTGTCTTGGTGTCCTCGCAGGTCCTTAGATTTTATTTTACCTTCTGAGAGTCTCCCAACAAAATCTTTGTCAAGCTTGCCCTCCTCTGCTCCATCGCCACTTTCCATTCCAGGTAAGTCTTCTTCTAGTTCTTTGGATCCCACTACTACCAGGCGGCATAATTCACCTAGAACCAAACAAAACTCTTTCCTTTTCCTTGGTTTCTTCTTTTCCAATGCAAACATAGAACTTAATCTATGATTCATGATCAGCTCCCTGTTGCATTTCCACAGATCAGTTAAAACTGGACGTGTCTGGGGATCAAGACAGCAACATTGGCGGAGAATTCCAACCATGGATTTAAACTTCCCACTAAGTTTAGATTCCAGAATATAACTTAGTTTCTCCATAAGACCTGTGTACAACACCAAGAGATCCTCACTTTTCTCTTCGCATTCTTTTGCATCCACACCACTTACACTTTCAATCAGCTCCTCAGAAAATTGTTTCCCACCAAGAAGCATGAGGAGAAGAACACAAACTGGCAAGACATCGGAGCTACATGCAACCATACATTCTGAGCTGGCCTGTGTTATCAGCAAGTTCTGTTTTTTCAACAATTCAAACAACACCTCGAAGCTAACGAAAATACCATTCTCCACTAATCTCTTCAAAACCAATCCCATTTCCAAAGCACCAACTGGTTTGCTGCAAGAGCTAGTTTCTTCAGATATAAGTCCATACACGTTCCTTCCAGTTTCCAGCAACTCAATAAAATCAACAAAAGCATTCCCAAACTCGTCAAACTTCACACAAGAAACGCTCAAACACCCTACAAATATCCCATCCTTATGCAAACTGAGAAGTGCCTCACATAACTGCATACCAATCACTGCTAAACACGACGCATCATCTTCACTGATATCCTCAAACTCCTCCAAGGAGAAATCAGTAAGCTTCTGACCAACTAAATACAAAACCCCACTCTTCAAATCACCCCACAAGCCAAAAACTTTAGAGACACCTCTCTCTTCAACACGCATTATCACATCAAGCTCGTCTCTTTCCCCCTCTTCCATCCCCCACAGACAACTAATCATCCTCAGGAGATAACTAAACTCGAAAACAGAATCACACCCATCATCACGACGCTGGAACGAACCAACCCGTAAAAGACTAACCTTTGAATCACCATCACCATCACCCTTGTTCAGACATCCACACAAACGCGAAGACGAAGCAGATTCAGTACTACCTTCTCTCTCCACGGAGACGGCGTCGAGAAGCAAAACCCGATCTTTCCAAGCGGCGTGGAACTCGTCGGGCCATGATCGAGTGACGAATTCAAAGGAGGAGTTTTTCGAGTTCCGGGTGGAGTCAGGCGTAGGGTTTGAGCTCGAAGGGAACAATCTGAGGAGATCGATGTTTTTGGGGAGAGCCGATGGGCCCTGAGGTGGGAACTTGACGAGAACGGTGCACGCTGGACATCGGATTGTGTCCGGAAACTTCTTGGGGATGTTCGTCAGACATTCTTCGCACGCCGTGTGGCCGCAGGAGAGCACGCGCGGAAGTGTGGATTCGCCGTCGTATGATTGTAGACACACCGGACACTCCGGTGGCTCCATCACGACCAATTCGAATCGAACCTCTGATAAAACAACTGAGTCAACACGACAACGTTTTAGCTGTTAAAAAAAAGCTGGGACGTAAGGGTATTTTCGTAATAATAACGATAAAGATTGGGTTTTGTGGTCATTTTAAGTGTCAAAATCCCAATTCTAATCGAAAACCTCTGATTTATAATACGACAACGTTTCAGCTATTAAACAAAATTCGGGGAAGGGAATTTCTGAACTAATACGGCGACGTTTTATCTGTCTTCATGCTTCATTGCGATTTACCGTGGAAAGTGAGGACGTGACAAGGGGGGCGAAGATCCGATCTGCTACTGTGTTTGTTACAAGGTAATCAATCACGCAGACGTTTCTGCTTTAGATTTTGATGTTTGATTGTATCGAATGCGACGTTTTTTTAGCGTTTGCTGACGCGATCGATCATTTCCCGATGCGTGTTTAGAAGAAGAATCAATGGCGGGAGTTGGAACATCAATGCTTGGGTCTGTTCTCCTGTTTACAGTGGTGCTCTCGCTCCAAGAAGTGTACAGAGGGAAATTAGCTTCCTCTGAGCTGCACACGATCCTTGGAGGCTTCACTAGCTCCCTCCTCTTTCTCTTCTCTCTCACTGTAAGCTCCCTTATCTGCAACTCTCCCCGTAGTCTATTTCACAAACTTGATCCGGTTCACAAATTTGAGATCTCTCGAATAATAGTCTGGGTCAATGCGTTTACTTACTTTTGCAGTTCATTGGAAATCTCCAAGAGTCTTCTGGCATGAAGAGTGGCTGGGGTGCAGGTAGGTTTCTCCACTGAACCAGTTTCTAGAACCTCCAATGTTGTTAGCAGCTGTCTTTTGTCAATTTCTTGGCATGCAATAAAGTTCGTTTGTTTGTTGGTTGATACATGTAGTAAGTTCTGCTAGTTATTAAAGTCATTGTTTTCTCGTTTTTTTCCACGGCAGTGGTTTTTGCGGAAATCATAGCTCTTGTTGCCGCTAGCACGGTGCATCGAGTGTGCATTACGACCTGGTAACAACATTGGTTCTGTTTAATATATAACATCATTTCATAACTCTCTCGCTAAAAGCTTACTCTGTTGTTTGATTTGTTTTGTGTTGCAGTTTCTTGTTCTCTGCTGGGCTGTTATACGAGATGAGCAAGATCTCAGGATACATGCTCGGCAGGGCTGAGTCCAACAAATCTAAAAGGCACTGAATCAGAGAAGGGGATTATTAATAAGTTAGATGATGTTCTCGAATTTGATATATGGTTTAGCACTTTAAAAGTCTCGAGGATACTTTACAACTATTAAAATTAGGCTTTTCCGCGCATCTTATGTTTGACTTGGTCGATATCGCAGTTGTGTGTTATGACTTTGTGTTCTGCGTTCTTATAGAAACTAAGACAAATGGTCAGATCCAATGCCCATATCTCTATAAAATTAGGCCTGTAAACCCCAAAATGGTGAAATAAAATAGACATAGACATATGTAATTTGAAATTATAAAATATTGGGGTATTATGAGTCGACCAAAAAAAATTATGATAAATATAGTAAGAATATTAAGAGCTTTTCAAGTTCATGCCAAACGAAGTTGTAAATGTTTGTAGGTGTGGTTTGGTACATGTGAAGTTTGGGTTTCTTTTAGCCTAAATATTCTCATTAGCTAGGAAGCTGATTAATATATACATTGCTGAAGTCTGACTATTCTGGGTGGTATGGTATCTCCAAAATTCTAAAAAAAAATATGTATTAAAGAATGTATGCGCCTTAAAAAATTAAACCAAGCCAACTAATGATATACAGAGTAGACAGGGTGTACCAATTTATGTGTTCTGTAATGTGACTGCAATAATCACAATTTAAGCTAAAATAAAACTTACAAAATTAAAATGATTTATTTTAGTGGGATCTTTTTGTGTGTTTGAAAAAAAGAAGAAAATAGTATGGGATGGGATATAAAAAGGGGAAGGTGGGAATTTAAAAAAAAGGAAAGCCATCTGTCTCGGACCCCACACCAACCCATTCATTTGTGTGTGTGTGGGTTAATCAATCAATCGTCATCGTCGTCGTCGGTGCCTTCCTTGTCAGATTTTTATTTGTAGAGAGAGAAAAAAGGAGACGACGATTGTTTTCTTTCCATCTTTCTACATTCTCTCCGTTAATCCACTATTCAGAGATTCCCTCTCTCCCATCTTCATCATACGATCCCTGATTTTCACGGGATCGATCCGGACTGAATCTGTATTTCTCAGATCAATCGGATCCAATGGACGAGTTTGGTGTTCTTACGGAGCGCTATGGGATCAAGCCCCAAGGCAAATCTGCTCCAATGGCTGCCTCCAAGCGTTCTCACAACACTTCCGATTGGAAATCGTACGCTTCTTCTTCTTCTTCCAATAAGGTATCTGGTAACGGTGACGACATTTTCTTCACCTCGAGCTCGACTACTACTACCATGAACGGCGCGAGTTCTGGTGATTTCGATGTTTTCGGTGGGATGAACAATAAGAATAGCAAGTCGTCATCTTCAGCGCATGCTGATGACTTGTTTGGTGCTATGCCCACCGCTCCCAATAATGATGATGATATTTTTGGATCATTCTCTTCCTCTACCAATCAATACCCTCCCGTTGATGATTTGTTGGCTGGATTTGGTGCTCTTAAATCCCAGACCTTCAACCTCAACAATTCATCCGCTTCTGATGAATTGATTCCTGGTTTTGGTTTTGGTACTTCTCACAGGTTTGTATGAGATTCTCATCTTTGGGATGTGCTAATCTCTTGTGATTTGGTATTTTGGAATTTTAGATCACCTTTGGAGATGAAATCGTTTATTTAGTGTTTTTTTGTTTGTTGTTGACTTTTCAGCAAGACTACGGCATCCAACTTTGTTGATACTGACCCTTTTGTGGTTCTGGAATCATCTATGTCCGGCGCACATTCTTCTTCCGGTATCTTCGTGGATCCACTGGATGCATTTGCTGCTTCCGTCAGCTCTCAGGGGCAAAAACCATCTAATAATACCACACATTCTTCTACAAAGCTCAAGCCTCCCCCTAAACCAACGCAAAAAGTGAACAGAGGTTAGTAGTCTCTTTGATGTTGAGTATTTATTTCACTGGTATCTAATTAGTCTGAGGGATTATTTGCACAGCTAAAAGTTCTGTGATGTCTTCAGTAGACGAACTTGACGACTTTGCCATGGGTGGTACCATGCGCCGTAGTGCCTCGGCCTCTGACGCTGCTAGTAAATATAGAGAAGCTCAAGAGACGAAACAGTTTGGTGTTGATGACCTTGACTCCTTTTTCAGCTCTGGGCCTCGCTCCAGCAGTGTGCCCAAATCTCGGACAGCAACTGAAGTAAGAACGACTTTTGAAATGTTTCTATATTCCATTTTTCAAATAAAGAAAAATCTGTTCTATATGTGTATCCTTATTCTTTCTTTCTGATGCAAAGGCACTTCGCAAGCCAGCAGTCAACGTCCCAAAAAAGACGACTAATGGGGTTTCTAGTGCAAAGAAGCCTCCTGCTCCAGCAGCAAATCTGGTGGATGACTTTTCTGCGCTTTTTGGAGGTATGTCTTGTGAAAACATGTCTTTTCCAGCAATTGGTTGCTTTCTTAGAAATGTTTCTCTGTTTACAGAGGATCCTCCTATATTTAAAGAATTTGAGGAAATCCCAGGGGAGACCGAAGAACGAAGAAAGGCCAGATGGGATCGTGAACAGAGAACAAAGAGCCGTGTGGTATGTTTTGGTCATTTTTATTTTCTTTTGAATCTTCTGGTGCAATCCTTACTCTTTTTCTCGTCTGCAGCCTATGATGATATCTAACTAAGTTAAATACTGGTACTAAAACCTATGTTGAATTTTATTTGTGCTTGAAATTACCCCTTCTCATTTCAAAATTTGTGATATTATTGTGAATTCTGCAACGAAATTATACGTTCGATTTTGCTATATGCTCATCAATGTTTAGCTTGTACTTGATGCATAGTTTTTGTTCTAGATGGTTTTACACTATTTGGTGGCTTTGATAATGTAGGCACAAGCTGTAGCTGATATGAACAACCGTGATCATCAATCTCGGATCGAACAAGAACAGAGAACTGTAAGTTATGCTTTTCTTGACATTTATGTCTTAGTCTATGTACATTGACCTTTTTGAATTTATCAGTCTTCATTATGATAATGCTGTCTGTCTATGGGCAATGACCTTTTGGATTTGTTAATCTTCACTATGATAATGCTGCTTTTGAAATATTTTACATTTCCTTTTGTTGTCTAAATCTACTTAGAGTCTCTTTGTTCGTGTGTTAATTAAATACCATTACCAAATACCAACGATGGTTTCCTTGTTAAACTTGCTTTTCAGAGAATTTCTGAGACTGCTGATGCTGAGATAAAGCGTTGGGCAACTGGAAAAGAAGGAAACATGCGTGCCCTGTTATCTTCCTTGCAAATCGTGAGTTTTTAAATAATTTTAAGTTACAAAAAAATGTACTGCTACAGCTGTTTATTCTTTTGGTCCTCCAAATTTCACAGAGTTCTGGTTTTGGCTGAACGATGACAGGTACTCTGGCCTGGATGTGGTTGGGAGGCTGTTTCTCTAACAGATTTGATTACTTCTTCAGCAGTCAAGAAAGTCTATAGAAAGGCAACGCTGTATGTCCATCCCGATAAAGTTCAGCAGAAAGGAGCCACCCTTGAACAGAAATATATTGCCGAAAAGGTTTTCGACATTTTGAAGGTATTTTCTCACTAGACTGCACGAGCAGCTCTCTTTCTGGAGTCAATTGTATACAAAAGTTGACAGAAGCTTAGTAGCTGGACCACAACCTCTGTTAGTAATTTGAAGGAATCTTGGTTTCTTGTATCTTGCAAAGATCCACAAAGCTTACACTCAGCTTTAAGCAAATTGCCTTATAGTAGAGTGTTTGAATGATGTTGTTGCTTAACTTCATAAAAATGTGCAATGAACAGGAAGCCTGGAACAAGTTCAACAAAGAGGAGCTCTCGTAAGCCCATATATGTTTCGGATCTAGTTTCCCCCAGAGTTCTTCGTTTCAGGTTTGAGAACAGTTTCCTTCCAGTTGAGCTTGAATCAGGACAGAGTACGTCTAGCAATGGTTGAGTAAGAGGTAGAGACACTTAACAAGACTGGGTAACTGCTTTTTTGTGTCTCTATGTATCTCTACCCAAAATCGTCTGCGAGTCTCTCTCTCTCTCTTTCTCTCTCTCTCTCTCTCTCTCTCTCTCTCTCTCTCTCTCTCTCTCTCTCTCTCGCTCTCTCGAGAGGAGCTCTCTCTCTCTCTCTCTCTCTCTCTCTCCTCTCTCTCTCTCTCTCTCTCTCTCTCTCTCTCTCTAGCGCGAGATTAGCTCTCTCCTCTCTCTCCTCTTCTCTCGAGAGAGTCTCTCTCTCTCCTCTCTCTCTCTCTCTCTCTCTCTCTCTCTCCTCTCTCTCGCTCTCGCTCTCTCTCTCTCTCTCTCTCTCTCTTCTCTCTCTCTCTCTCTCTCTCTCTCTCTCTCTCTCTTCTCTCTCTCTCTCTCTCTTCTCTCTCTCTCTCTCTCGCTCTCTCGCTCTCTTCTCTCTCTCTCTCTCTCTCTCTCTCTCTCTCTCTCTCTCTCCTCTCTCTCTCTCTCTCTCTCTCTCTCTCTCTCTCTCTCTCTCTCTCTCTCTCTCTCTCTCTCTCTCTCTCTCTCTCTCTCTCTCTCTCTCTCTCTCTCTCTCTCTCTCTCTCTCTCTCTCTCTCTCTCTCTCCTCTCTCTCTCTCTCTCTCTCTCTCTCTCTTTTATTCTTTAACATAACCTGGTACTTTTCATCTTTATGTTACACCATTTTTTTTTTAAAAGACCATGGGGATATTGTTAGCCCCAAAAAAACAATAGATTTACTTTTATATGAATATATGTTGAATGTTCTTAACAGCGCAGAGATAGCTATGTTACTATTCATCACCATACCCTAAAGATAGCATCACGCATAAAGTGAAGTATAAAAACGGCATTATTACGAACACAAGCGATGCCGGATGGTAATTCTCAGTGGCTGTTTCAGAAAATATTTAATAGTCATAATTTGAATAAAATATTATTATATATTTAATATAATAGATTTCAAAAATGTATATTATTGTCACACTTTAAATAATAATATTATCAATAAAACAAACCTACAAAAGTTCATTTCGAATATTGTTATTATATAAAAAACTGTGCCAAAAAAATAAAAAAGTAAATAAAAATGATAGTGGTAACGAAAAAAACAAGTAGCTTTAAATTTTGTCAATTGAAGTTTTGGTGAGGCGAAAATATATTAAGAGGAAAACATAATTTATAGAAGCATATCTGCTAAAAGCAATGTTTTGAAAACCGGACCGGTCACTGACTCGGAATTATCATTGGGCGACTGGTCAGATCGGTCTAACCGGTTCAACCGGGTTTTATATATATACATAAATTTAGAAACCTTTAGTATTATAAATGAAAATATAATTAAATAACTATTAAATAAAAATTAGGCGTGATCACTATTGTTTTTAGGCGTGATCACTATTGTTTTTAGTGGTGTATATATAACTTATAATAAAATGATTGACCATGAATGAACAATAATTTATAGTATATATGTATAACGAAAAGAAGGAAACAAATGTACTACCAATCTTGAAAAGGGAAAGAAATTATTATGGTTTTCAAACGAAACGCTAAGAATCTTGAATCAGTTAAGAAGTTACCATTTCTATTTCAAAACTAATGAAATTACGTAAGTATTTGTTGAACCGGTTTTTTTCACTGACCCGAGTCACCGGTTTAGCCGGTTTTTAACCGGTTTTGGCGGTTTAGTTCAAATCCGAGTTTTAACTCAACCCGGACTCGGTTTACTTAACGATTCACGGTTGGACCGGTCCAACCGGCCGGTCCGGTCCGGTTTTCAAAACCCTGGCTAAAAGTAAAACAAATTACGAGAACAATAAATGATGTTTTAGTTTTGGTGAAAACGGAAAGATAATTATGTGGCAGATGCTTTGTAAAAAAAGAAATGTAACTTACAAAAACTAAAGAACCAATTTTAAAAAGTCAAATTAAATGTATGGTCATAGAGTGACTTAAACGCATGTTAGAGAAGTTAATAGAGGATAATTACACCAAATGTGGCATTGAATTTAGATAAACCAACTAATTTGATTTCTGATATTTAACTTAGACTAGTAGCGGAGTCCCGCCCAAGCACGGAGTTTTTCTAAGTTTGTTTATTTTAAGTTGTTATTTTTCTGGTGATAGTCAGACTATTGGTAATTTTTGCATTGTATTCTTAACTTTCTAGATTTGTATATATAGTGATGGAGATGTAGGAGTTGCCAGCAGCTAAGGGAAAAGTATGTTATTGTATTAGTACATAACACTTTGATATATGACTACCCTTTGTGGGTCGGTGGTTTATTCTCCTTTTGTTTTTTTTACTGTCACCCAAAATAAAATACATATTATATCCATTTCACTTATTGTATTGTGTTTCAGTGTGAGGTGACTTTTTTTTTTTGTGTTCATAGATGCCGTTTTTTTTTATTTTAACTGAACTTTTTCTTATCAACTCCCCTAACTAGTAATTGGGCAGTGACTTAGACCAGTGAGTATAGTATTCTGATATGCAATAGGAGGGAAAAAAGCAGCCATGTAAATGAATTGTTGCTGCTAGAAAAGTAAGTCTATGGTATTAGTTAGTCTGGCACCAGTGAGTTTTGTCATTTGGTATTGAAGGCAAAATATGTAGCATTGTCTTTCCATCTTTAACAGCCAACCCAATTTGATACCTGAGAAGTTGTGCGTTTAGTGTGAATTTTTATTCAAACTTGGACATGGCTTGGGCTCTGAATATATATATGATTACTTGGTACCTAATGACACTGGTGATATTGGGTAATACACATTTGTTGCAGCGTAATGCAGTCCTAGATTTTACCAACTTTGTGCTGCAACCTGTGGAACCATCCATTTTATTGCAGGATCCTAGCTTTACAAACAAAGTCAGCTTCCTAAGGCTTCACATATGGCAATAGAGGAAAGTTTGGTTAGGACATGTTTAATGCTTATTGTTTTGAGATTATATGAATTTATAATGATGAACACCTGGTCATTTAACTTGGAGAGTTACGTGTAGAGGTCTGCAACTGACCACTGTTACTTCTTCTGAATTCCCCCCATTGTCTTAACACATGGGAAAGCCTTTGTTGCTGCAACTCCCAAGCTGCGTCAGAAAGTAGACTGTATGAGACATACCACAAATTTTAAGAAAATATATCCTAACAACAGACAGCAGTAGAGGTGATGTTTGAAGTGCAGAGCATAACCCATCGTGTGAAATGCGCTATAACGCGCAATTGTATATCGAATGTGAGAAAAAAAGAGGAAGAGGAACACGGGCGTACACATGCATTTCCATGAGACTTCCCTGGCCTATTGGTAAACTCTAATGGCAGGAATGTTTTTCTATATTTTTAGGGAATTCATTCTTTAAAAATCTTGATTGGATGAATAATAGTTTTTGGAAAAACAAAAACAAAAAAATAATCCAAAAACCACAAACAATGATCCTCTAAAATATGTTCTTTAGTTTTTGTAGGTTACGTTTCCTTCTTTCTATAGGGCATCTGCCACGTATTTTTCTTTCATTTTTCTCCAAAATTAAAACATCATTTATTGTTCTTGTAATTTGTTTTTTTTTTTGCAGATATGCTTCAATAAATTATTTTTTCCTCTTGTTATTTTCCACCTCACCAAAACTTCACTTGAAAAAATTCAAAACTACTTATTTCTTCACTACCACTATCATTTTTATTTACTTTTTATTTTTCTGGTACATTTTTTATATAATAACAATCCAAATGCATGTTTAATAATTTCAGGCAATGGACTTTTGTATGTTTATTTTTATTGATTATATCATCATTTAAAGTGTGATAATAATATATATTTTGAAATTTATTATATTAAATATATAATAGTATTTTTAAAAAATTATTATCCCCGTTAAATTATTTTCTAAATCCGTCACTAAGCTGCATCAATTAAATATCATAAATCAAATTAATAGGCCTAATTCGCCTGAATTCAATGACACATTTGGTGTAAATATCATCTATTGACCCCCTTTACATGCGTTCAAGTCCACTCTCTGACCCCTACATTTAATTTTACTTTTAAAATTTGTTATTTAATTTTTGTAGGTTACGTTTCATTTTTTTGTATAAAGTATCAGCCATATAGGTTTTCTTTCCTTTTTCACCAAAATTAAAAACATCAATTATTGATTGTCTTTGTAATTTGTTTTACTTTTGCAGATATGCTTACATAAATTATTTTTTCTTCTTCTTGTTATATTTTGCCTCATAAAAACGTCACTTGACAAAATTCAAAGCTACTTATTTCTTCATTACCAATATCATTTTTATTATTATTATTTTTGTACAATTTATTATATAATAGCAATCATATGCATGTTTAATAATTTTAAACAGTGAACTTTTGTATATTTATTTTATTGGGATTTTCATCATTTAAAGTGTGAATAATATATATTTCTGAAATTTATTATATTAAATATATAATAGCATTTTATTTGAAATATAACCCCAATTAAATTATTTTCTGAATCTGCCACTGAGCGTTTTAAATATCAGAAAATCAAGTTAGTATGCCTAGTTCACATGAATTCAATGACACATTTGGTGTAAATATCCTCTTTTGACCCTCTTAACATGTGTTAAGTCCACTCTCTCACCATACATTTAATTTTACTTTTTTAAATTGGTTATTTAGTTTTTATAGTTATCTTTTTTTATAACTACTATGTGATCTCAAAGGCTTTCTATGCTCAAGGACTAATCACACGAGATCCATAAAAATCCATGTTTTCTTGCAACTTAACGTGTCTATGGGTGGTCAAGGAGAACCAAGGGCGGAAGCTCCAGCCGAATCTAGGACATAAGCTCTAGCTGGAACTCTTTTATCACTAAGCCAAAACCACTTGGTTTCGTTTTTGTAGGTTATGTTTCCTTTTATGTATAAAGTATCTGCGATATAGTTTTTCTTTCCTTTTTCACCAAAACTAAAATATTATTCACTGTTCTTGTAATTTGTTTTACTTTTTGCAGATATGCTTCTACAAACCTCACTTGACAAAATTCAAAACTACTTATTTTTTCATTACCAATATCATTTTTATTTACTTTTTATTTTTTTGTACAACTTTTTGTATAATAACAATCAAATGCATGTTTAATAATTTTAGACAATGAACTTTGTATGTTTATCTTTTTTGAGATTATCATCATTTCAAGTGTGATAATAATATATATTTTGAATTTATTTTATTAATATATATTAATATTTTATTTTATTGAATTTATTTGATCAGAAATCAAATTAGTGGGTCTAGTTCACTTAAATTTAGTGGCACATTTGGTGTAAATATCATTTATTAACCCCCTAACATGCGTTGAAGTCCACTCTCTGACCCATACATTTAATTATACTTTTAAAAAATTGGTTATTTAGTTTTGTAGGTTTAGGTTCCGTTTCCTTTTTTGTATAAAGTATCTGCCACATATTTTTTTTTCTTTTTTTACTAAAATTAAAACATCGTTATTGTTCTTGTAATTTGTTTTACTTTTTGCAGAATATGCTTCCATAAATTATTTTTTCTTCTTGTTATATTTTCGCCTCCCCAAAACCTCATTTGACAATATTCAAAGGGCTTATTTGTAAAAACCAAAAAAAAAGCAAAGTTAGTTTTTTAAAGAGATGCTAGAGAGAGATAGAAACAGAAAAGTAGAGAGTGTGTGTGTCTTTGGTTACTTAGTCGATATTGGTTTTTTTAGTGATGATCTTATTACTAAATTTTACCGTTAATACTGCATATATTCCTAAATTTTACTGTTAATACTGCTAATATTCCTAGATTTTATGGGTGCAATTTCTCATATTCAAAACTACTTATTTCTTCTTTACCACTATCATTTTTATTTTTTGGTACAATTATTTATATAATAACAATCAAATGCATGTTTAATAATCTTAGACAATGAACTTTTGAATGTTTATTATATTGATTATATCATCATTAAAGTGTGATAATAATATTTTTTTAAATTTATTATATTAAATATATAATATCATTTTATTTAATTATGTCTCCGGGTAAATTATCTTCTGAATTCGCCATCAGAAAGAAATTAGAGATATGGACAATACCTAGTGACAAAAAAAGAAAAAGAGAGATATGGATAAGACCACTAGGAGAAGTAGTAGCAACAAAGTTCCAAACCACAAGTAGTGAGTGCAAAGAAAATATCTATACACCGTATGGAAAAAAATGATCTCATAAAAGAACGTAGATGGTATCATGCCGTAGCGATATCTGGGGGTAAATCATTTCGTTATTAATGTTATCTTTATCGATCTATCTAAGCCAGGATTATCTAAATGTGCTAGAAGGATTTGTACCACTGCGACATGATACCATCCAGGTTGTATCCAAACCATAAGAGTCCACGGAAACAACTAGACACCCAATAATTGGAGAGTGGGATCTTGTAGGCATTTTTTGTTCCCTTCGGAGCTATACAGAAAGAGATCATATATTCAGTAGCAAGCATCTTTCAAATTCAACAAGGCAGATCCGTAAAATCACATAGCAGTTAATCTAGCCTAGTTTAATGTCATAATAATTGCACACTGTTCATGCATTTTTAGTATATACTCATTCCGTTTTATTTTAATTATCGTTTTAGATTTGGACACACAGATTAAAATATATTTAATTTTGTATATTTACTAAATGAAAATACTATTACCAATACATCTAACCATATTTTAACCAATAAAAAATAGATTAAAATATAAAGTCAATAAATTTTGTATTAAAAACTATAAATGACATTTATTATGAAACAAAAATTTTATTCTATAATGAGTCAATGACATTTAAATTGAAACAGAAAGATAATAGTTTGGTACTTTTTCTAATTCAAGTAAGACATGCTTGCTGATTTGTGTGATTAACCTCTGTTTATCTATAATTGAATATTTAAGATAAAATCTAAGAGATATACACATTTATTTGGATTTAAATCTGATGATCTGTTACTAATTTTACTGTTAATACGCTAATATTCGTAGATTTTATTTGCCTCAAATCATTACTTCCCCGGTAATGTCAAGATCCTATCCTGTAATGTTCCCAGTGTAATCATCCATGACCTTCAAATTCAGATTGATATTTTTCCAAAACTACCACCAATCATATCAATTTCATCCCAAACAAACAAGGAAATTGAAACTTTTTTTATCACCTAAAAAGGAAATAGAATCAAATAAATAAACTTAAAAGGCAAGGAATCTTCTTATTTAGTTAATAGAATATAAATTTCCCGAATTAGTCAAAAGCTTTAAAAATAAAAATGTTATCCTCGTCAGCACTTACAACTATTATATAATGCTCCCGCCAATTGCCAAATCCCAACATTCAGACAACCCATGAAAATCATGGAACTCGACTC